>NC_031770.1:8410043-8531108 GCF_001522545.3 Parus major | reverse complement strand
GAAGGAGGGAATGGTCAGATCACACTTCCAAGTATGAACATGGTCCAGTATTGCTTCTATGTATATGTATATCCACATCAGTCCTGGGATGTTATGGAAAGTGAAAAGGGCAGAAGAAACACTCAGATTAAAAAAGCAGTAGGATATGGAGAGCAAGCGACCTGGATAAGTTATCTTCTGGTCATCCCAGGGCAGCTGTGAACCCAAGAGACACATAGAGTTCTCCTGGCCAACTCATGCTTTCCTCTGCTGAGTTCTCCAGATTTGTGAAGGTGCTTATAATAAAGCCAAAATAACTTTTAAAGGGAAAGATATACAGGGAATAGTCATAGTATGAAATACTGGAGCCTACCTATCCATGTCAACATTCCAGGAAACAAGGAAACAAACACTGGCTTATAGCATGGACATATTTGTGATTAATTTATAAACATAAGTCCATGTGTTTTGCATGGGTATATGAAAATAGCAACCTGCTATTCTGCATTTTAACTCTTCAAAAGAAGAGGTAGGTATAAAGAAGCACAGAACCCAAAACAACCTAATGCTTGGTCCCAGTTCAATGTTCAGTATTTTCTTTTTGTGCCACCATGTGTAAACTTAACCTTTCTATGTCACACTTCCATTACAATTCTTTCCACCTAAAAGCTAAAATGATAGTGTACAGACAAGTTATTGATTTAACTGAAGCAGGTGGAAAAGTGGAAACCCACTCTCATAACCAGTTTGGGAATAGAAATGCTATTTTGATTTTGGAGCCAAGGGTCTACATTTCCATACACTTTACATTTCTAGACTTGCACATTTTTCAGTAGTCTAAAATCTAAAGGCCTATGGAAGAAAAAGGTTGTTTTTGATGTTTTTTTTTTCTTAGAACAATGCCTTACTTTCAGTCCTGCTTTCAATAATAATTTCCATGTCAACATATACTTTAAAGCAGAAGAAAATATTCTGGGAAAGCACTGATAAGATTGGTTAAACCTATAGAGGTGGCTTCAAATTTTGTCTCTCAAAATTCTCCCCTTTCCCAGAAAAGAAGCTCACACATTTGATCAACAAGGAACTGTTTCTTTTATTGATAATTGCATATCAAGTGTAAATACTTAATTTAAGGTCCAAATTATTCAAGGTAAAATACTCAACATCATCAAACTGGAGAAGGCAGTCAGTGGTATGTGATGGAAGATGAGGGGCAGATGAGCATCCTTAGCCACAACTACAAGCAGTGAACACCATAGAACAGATTTATGAATGTAATGCAAGCCATTTAAAAAGTGTTCTCCCTCTCTCGCCCACACAATATTAATTACCTGTGCCAGCTTTTGCTAATTCATTTTCCTTTCACCTCAATAAAGGAGCACAGTGTTCAAAATAATAGAGTGAAGATACAGCATAAAGTAGCCATGGATACTCCAAAACTGCTTTTCTTGGGGCAGGGGGGCTGGAGTGGGCAGAGAAAGAATAACACCTATAAGTTATGCTTCCAACTCAGTTTCATTCACTGAGTCATGTAAATAAATACCCAGCCAGTTTGGTCCCCATCCCACAGCCTCAGCACAGCAGCTCTAATTACTCATCTATAAACAATGCAGACAAGCCATCGCTCACCGCCACGCTACGCCTCATGGCCACACGCTTTGTATCCTACCTGGGTAAATATTAAAATGAATATAATCGCCTATATTTTAAGGGTAAAGTTATCTGCAAAGCCCAGTGATTCATGAGCTCCCCAAATGTACATAAAGTGCTTTAGTGAAAGCATTTCCTAAGGGCCTGATCCAGTCATGTTTCTCAAACCCTCCGCAGCTGCCTAGACAGGAACAGAAAGGTCATTCAGCCACTGAAGGCCAATCCATCACTCCTATTAAAAAAGAAAATACCTAAACTGCTCCACAGGTTCAGTTTGTGGATCTGATGGGGAGATACTGAAAGAACAGCCAAGGTCCCCTTCCCCAGGGGGATGAAGGCCAACACAAAGCCCGTACCCTTCCTGGGGCCTATTTTGAGGACATGAGCAAGAAGCCAGAGGATCCCAGGAACATTTCTGCCTTGAAGTCCCTCTCTTGTCATCCTCTTGTTTTTAACGTGCTTGTGCTGCAATGCAAAGATGTGTTGTGCTCTTCCTACACCACGACTTTTCTCTCTGCTTGCCTCCTTTGAGTGTCAGGGAGTTTGCATATGCAAAATACAGAGCTCAGGTCAGTCCCACGGTAAGAAAAGCCAACGCTCATCCCAAAAGACTGCAGCTTTAGGATGGAGGATCTCCCTCTCTCCAGGCTACATGTGTCCCCTCCACTGCTCTAACCACGCTGACACGTCTGCCTCAGGAGTGTCCCATGGTCACACTGGGGATGGGTGCTGCTGTGGCCCCTGTGGAGATTTCCAGGGCACAGCTTGGAATTGTTCACGCATCCCTCTGTCATCCCTTCAGCAATGGAACACCAAGCTGTAAAATACCCCTGTTCCTTGGGGATTCCCTGCACACTGCAGACTCAGTGGGCAACTTCAGCCTCATTAGGTTTGGGCAATCGAGGCTGAGGGAACTTTTGAAGGGGCCAACTGTGAAAACCCAGAGGGACGCTGCACTGCCGATGAGAATGGGGCATTTTCCACCCTGAGCACCAGCAGCTCGCTGAGCTGCTATGGGTCAGCAGTGAAAGGGGCTGGATATCATCGCCCCAGTGAGTTCCCTCCCTCCCCAAAGTAGGGGGGAGTCAGAGCAGGGAATGACAGTGCTGCTTGAAAAATGTATTCCATCTGGTCTCCTTAAGCTGCAAGCTACAGCCCAGTTGTTTGTGATCACAAGGGTTCCTAAACAGACATTTCTGGGGTTTGATAGGACCTGCCTCCTCCAGACATGGAGGTTTTGGAAAAAAAAGATGGAAGGAGAAAAGGAAAAACGACCTTCTCCTGGATCTCGTCTTTTCCATTCAGATTTCAAACACCAGAATCATTACCAAATAAAATGTCAACTTTTTTTCCCCTTGTTCATTAACCTTTGATGCTTATTGTACAGCCAGTTTCAGTGCTCACAAGGGACTTGGGAGTCTCAAATCACAGGGCTTTTACTCAGGGTTTATGCACAACTTGAACCACAGTCCAGAAAGGAGGGAGGGAAAGGGAGGGAAAAGGCTATTAGCCCAATCCTGCCTCTTCAGCGCTTTACATGTTTAATAAAGATTGAATTCAGAGAGAGGGGGAACCCCCAACTTAGTAATAATTCCCTTCACAACTTCTACTATAATTAAAAAATAGAGGCAAGGTCATGACGAGTGCTATTGAAAATAACAGACAGACCTGTAATTATAGCAGGGCCAGCTAAACCAAGGGTTAAAGGTCTCTTAATACTCTGTCAGCATTTCCACTATAACCCCTCAGTTTCAGGGGTTTACAGCTCACACATAAATATTTGCTGCAGGCCAAAAATGGCCCTTCAAGGGGTCAGCAAAAGAAGGTAAATTTTATTTACATATTTATAAAAAATGTCCTGGCTCCACAGAAGCAGCATGTCCCTCACCAGCCCCACCAGTGCAATCCATGCAGATGAGGAAGAGGCAACAGTCACGACCATGAGAGCATAATGAAGGGCTGGGTGGAGGAGTTGGAAATACATTTTACCCAGAGAAATTGGCTCCAAATCCACAGAAGCCCCATACAGTGGCAACAATCTGCAAATATAGAGTATATTATAAAGCTGAATCCTTAAATAATAGGGCCGTATTCCTACCATGAATTATACAGATAATCACTCCCACTGTTCAGCCAAGCATGCACATAAGTCTTCAGAAGATGAAAACCTAAGGTCTTGCTAGCATATTGGTTTAACTTAAATCAGTACTTTAATTGATTTATTTAAGCCAGTGCCAAACCTGGTGTGACTCCCTGATTTCTGATGAAGAGTTGCTTATTTCAGTTTAGTTTAAAAACCCCCATATCTCAATTTTTCCCCCTAAAGCATTCCTTCCTCCCCTTTTCCTATCTGTATTTACATGACCCTGAATTGACATTAGTTCGGTGCTTAAGGATTAGAAATGGCAAACTGGCTATGACCTTTTCCAGGGCTCCTTTCCTTCAGGGACTGGGTTGCTGCCAGTGGTAAATGGCCAGAGCAACCACTTGCACCCCATATATACAGTAGTATACTGGTTGGGGAACCTAAGCTGCTGCTAACATCTCTGCAAATCCTATTTTCTTTAAAAATCTTCTGAAAAGTTTCTGGTGCCCAAGAAATAAAAAAGAGGTTCACAAAGCCAATGTAACATCATCCAGAAATCTCAGAAAAAACACGTCGACAAACAAAAAGGGTCCTGAATTAGGCAAAAAACAGAACACAATCCTTTCCTTTATACTGGCACGATATGCAAGCCAGACTCTTATTTTTTTGGAGGTTATCACACCATTTTCCAATGTCTCTCATTGGCAATCAAAATTAAGGCAGTTTGGTTTTCAGAGGGAGCTTTTCCACCGCCTGCTGGTTCAACTGGACTGTCCTTCTCGTGTGTCTGCATATCACCCTGGCTCTTTGCTCATGGCTTCAGGCTCAGTTAAAGGGAATGGAGGCAGAGCAGCAAGAGCACGAAATGTTCTTGGATCTACTGAAGTGAAATTCGTTTACTGGAGCTTTTTGATGGTCCAGAAGTGAAGAGAGGAAAATCTAAAATGGCAAACCCTTCCAGTAAGCAGTATTTTCACCTGCACTTAAAAATGTCACAAAATAATACATTTCTTTTCCTCTCTAACTTCAGAGAGAGTATTTTTCAAAGTGATTCTAGAGGGCCTCTTTTATTTTTTTTTTAAAGTGAAATTATATTGAGAATATATAACTATTTTTTTTAAAGTTTCTAACAAAATATTTATTGTGCAAGACCCAGCAGATAAAAAAGATGCAACTCTTTTTCTTGGTTTGTTTTGAGGTTATTTACTTAGGACTAAGCACCTCATTTTTCTTGTGTAGAAAAAGTAATTATGCAGTCAAAAGAATTATGACCCACATACTTCAAAACATATGAAAAATGTAAAACTTTATTACATACATTAATTTCTAACAAAAGATGTCTCCAGCATCAGTGTAACTGGTATAAGGCAGATAACTGATGTATGGTATATTTGTTGATGTTCCTCCCAAATGGGTTTTATAAAGGCAAACAAACAAATAAACAATTTCTTTCGTTATGTCTCTCTCTCTTGTATAAATTTCATCAGTCTCATACAGAGGACTGAAATCTTAGAGGACTGAGCTGTCTGTGGGTTTATTTATTTATTTATTTTTATTAAGCTAAAATATTCTGCTCAAGCAATCTGTTCCCCATGCTTTCCTTTTATTATCTTTCCATCTCCTCTCTTTCTCCAGCCAGGCAACCCCAGCTCCTGCCCATAGCACTGCTCAGGCTCAGCCTCCCTACCCTGGGCAGCTCCCCCAGGCCCCTGGCTGAGGGGAGGCTGCAGAGCCAGGATTGCTCTCGACATTCCGGTCAAGCAGTTTCCTACGTGCATTTGGAGCAGAGGTCTGTGGAGTACTGTTATTTTCTCCCCCCTCCTTTCCCCTCCCTGGCTGAATTTCTGTGAGCTGGGCAAGCTCATTCCTACTAAATCAGCTGGGCTGGGAGGCCAAGGCAGGAGTTGTAAAACCGAAGTTCACAGCATCCTTATCTTTAGCTGAGCCACTTTAACTTTCTAACTATACATCTGGGTACCATATCCAAGAGGAAAAGGATGGCCATTTAAAATGTCAAGAATAACTGCAATCAGTTCTCCTCAGTGCCTCTCTTCAAGAAACAAAACAAAATTGAAGTGTGAAAGACACATTCAAGGTAGTCTTATAATTTTCAATGAATGAAAAAACTTAAACCTGATTTTTAAAAAAAATTAAAATAGTGACCTAATCAAAGAGTGACTTAATCTCTTTCTAACTCATGTGTTTGTCATTGTCATTTTCAATGCAATATTTGAATACAAATATGTAAATTTACTGTGTTTAGGCAAACCTTCTATTCCATTGATAGTTGTGAATATTACTAATAGTCCAGAGGAAAAAGGATTCACGGCACCCAACAAATAATACACACAAATAGATACTGGCAGTTTCTATTTCAGCCATGCAGAGATATCACACTGGTTCAGCCAAATGCAACCTCCTGCATTCTGATTTAAGTACAATCCTCCTCCAGAAAAGATCATTTCAGTATATCACAGTGCCTTGTCAGGGTTTAAGGACTTTAAGGAGAAGCTTGGCAGCCTCTCTCGGAGAAAAGGGCTCGGCTCATGTCTCCTTGTGGTCTGGTCTTGGCATGTCTGGACACCAAATGGGAAAGCTGCAGGAATGGCATAACTAAGGCTTAAGATCTTACATTAATAATGATGATGCAGTTCATTTGTGTCTTGGTCCTCCTTTATATGGCCTGGGCTCAGCCAGGTGTACGGAAGTCTTCAAAAAGCATAGAAATCCCCAAATAAAGTTCTGGGTTTGACCTCACTAAAATCGGCGGAAGTCTGAACTTGGTGTAACCTTGAGGCCCATCTCTAATTGAAGTGTGGTATTTTGGGAACTCAGGACAAAGGGGAGGGAAAGACCTATTTTAAGTTATACCTAACACAGGAGAATCAAAGCAACCCTGATGGTTCACAGCTTTAGTTCCAGCCAGCCTCCCCCAGTGCCTGAGATTTCCTAGGGTACTTGCTACCTTTAAAATCTGAAGCCACAAGTCTCTCTGCTCTTTTTCACCTTCTTTAGTCCTCTCTCTCTCCTCCCACTAACCATGAAAAAAAGCTTTCAGTCTTTCAAATGTGCTCATCACAGGTATCAGGAGAAAAGTGGACTAGTGCCAGGTCTCAATGGCTTGTTTGTTTGGGGGTGGAAATCCATCCACTTCCATTTCAGGCGTCCATCGGCTGAGCCACCATTTGACATGCCCAGCCCCAACAATCACAGGGGCTTGGTGGGTTAAAAATGCTAGGATTTCGTTTTATTGCAGGGATATTATTCATTCTTGGGAAGGTTCAAAAGTACATGCGTCAACTTATGTCATCAGGGTCAAACAAAGTGGCATGCAGAATCCTAGCCAGATTGCATCGGCGGAGGCGTCTGGAGGCAGAACCAAGAGTAAGGAGAAAGAAAAATGTTTTTTAGGATGTACTCTGGATCACTTCATCCCTTGGAAAGAGAAGCAGGGCGGGAGGTAAAGGATCCCCTCTGAGCACATTGCCCTGAGCAGCGTGAATTGAAATCAAGTTGTGCAGATTTCACTCTGCATTTCCACTGCTGCTTGCCCAGTGACATGCCTTTGGGTAAGACTATCAAACAACAATGCCTCCTCAATTGCCAAAACGTGCCTCCAACATACACCAGCAAGCCCACGAGTACACACAGACTTTCACAATAATAGCATTAGATGCCATTAACAGGCTTTAGCCTTGTTTCTTTTCAATGGAAAAACTATTTGACATCTCTCAAGCCCAGGCTCAGCACTGCTTGACCCTTTCCCTTCCCTGCCTACATTAAAAGAACAACTAAATAGCTGCGCACAGTGCGAGCCAGCCCCTCCTCGCTCCAGGTGTCTGTATTTTACTTAGGGCCCCAAGCTTGATTCAGCTCATACAGTTTCTGACAAGCTTCAGCTGGCCCTCGTCACCAGACAGGCAGATCAATTAACAGAGGGATTTTTCTTCCCTAGCTCTCTTCCTGGACCTTTAACCCCTTGTGTGTCCTAGCGCTCTGTGAAAGAAGGGCAGAAAGCAAAAGGAATTGCCATTTACAGCTTTTCTTTTTCCTCCAATAGTCCCTCTGCTTTTGCTTTTTCTGCTCATCTCAGAACCTTACCTTTTCTGCAAATATGCTTCTGTTGGTTCAAATCTTCGATTTTCTTTTTCCATCAGAACGGAAAGTTTTAAAATTCCCTTTCTCTCTTTCTCTCTTTTTCTTTTTATTTTTTTTTTCCATTTCTCTTCGTATTTTGCAACTAAAAATAGTGTTTTATTTGAGGTGGAAAATTATTTTTCTCTCGTTCATTTCACCTCCTCTTTTTCCACTGCACCCATTTTTTCAAATCGTAACATGGAAATAACATATTTTGGCTAAAGAGGCAAAGGACAAGTCTGGAGCTGACGCTTTGCAAGATTTCTTGAAAAGTTATCAGAATACAAAGGAAAATTTGTGGATAGGAATGAATTAAAAAAAAAAAAAAGGAGGGGTAGAGGACACCAAGGCAAAAAAAATGTGTGTTCAAAAACTATGAAATAGAAAACAAATGGAATAAATTTCAAACTGGACAAAAATCATGGCTACAAATTGTCTTATGAAAAAGAAACAATGTCAACATTGACAATGTTTTTGGAATTTAATTATACCTCCATTCATCTTTGGTGAGAGTGTACAAGAAAGCATGTCAAAGGCATGAAGAGCTCCTTCAGCAACAGCAAAACATAATAAATAAATTTAATTACCAATGATAATAATTGGACATTTCTGCGAAAAACAGTTCCCAGAACTACTGAAAACTATTGAGAAAAATAAATGTTATGGCTAGCACAGGGAAATCCATTTAAATGCATTGATAGCAATAAATAATTTAAAACTGGTGAGGACTTTTTATTATTTTTACTTTTTTTTAAAAGCCTTCCTACAATTCCTCAGGACAAGTCTATACTTTTACTCATCCAAATGGATTCTGCCCATCACTTTAGTACAAAGTAGTACCACAGCAATAACGACATGATAATTAACAATAAATTAACGTTAATAATTAACGACAAACACCAAGCAACCTGTCAATCTCAGAAAGCTGCAGCAACCCTATACAAATCTAAATTTGCAGAAGCAAGCGTTGCTCTTCCTATAAATGTCCTTCACTTGGTGAAATGCATCTTGGCTTTAGCATGCATCCTTTTATCAGGCAGACAAGAGTTTTAACTCTTCCTTGGCAGAGGTGATAGTTTCCCACTCTCTTGTCTCTGGGTGAGGTGCATGTACTTCCTCAGGACAGTGCAGAAAAAATAAAAAAGAGGATGAAAAATCCAGCACCATAGTGGGTAGGACACGTGAGGTGCCAGGCAGAGATAAGGGTATTGCCTCTTCTCTGTGCTTTAGAGTGCACAAATTTCTTAACAAGGCAGGAGAGGGAGGGAGGCTGGTAATCTTTCATTCTATATGGGGAATTTTTACTGAGCATTTGGGGATGAAGCATTATTTCTCGGGTGGATGGGTGCTGTTCAGCATTTTCAACAGCTGTTAGAAAACATGAAGTTGTTGCTGACACAGACTGGGAAGGCTGTAAGTAGCGACGACAGGACACTGATCCACAAAGACAACAATGAGCCAGGGGAAGTGTAAAATGATAACTCTGGGTAAGCAGAGTCCAGGGAATAGTTACAGAAGGGGATGACTCTCTTCTGGAATGAAATGGCTCCAGAAGGAACATGGCAGGATGGTGGCTGGTCAGCTACATGTTAACTTTTTTAGCTGGGAGGGTAAATTCAGTCCTTAGGATATGAAAGCAGGGGGAAGCCTGAGTTACATTATCTTTTTCTGTGGCACTGTTGTGACCACTAATGGAATCGTTCTGATGCCTATGTTTAAAGAGGTTTTTGATAAATTAGAGAGAGGAGCCAAGGGAATGGCTAAAGGACTCGAAAACACTGTGAGGATTAGGAAACAATTGTGAGAGGCTCAAGAAGCTCAGACTGTTTAGCTTAATAGAGAAAAGGTTAAGGATTGACTTGACCACAGTATACAAGAACCTTCAGAAGAAACAGAATTTGATGGAGAGCTCTTCAGTTTAACAAAGACATACGTAAAACAAGATCTAACATCTAGAGGTCAAAGCTAGATGAATTCATGCCAGAAATTAAGAGGAATTTTTTTAATTATGAGAGTGCATAGCAATCTGAGCAATTTACTGAATATTGTGGTGATTTTGCCATCATGATAGTTAGAAGATCTGCTGAGATATACAGAATAATAAAAAACCTTCAAGGTGGCCTTTACTAGACAGAGAAGCAAACCAGGTAATGGCCTTGCTTCCTTCTGCCTTTAGCATCCACAAATCAAAAATCTATACATTAAGTCTAAACACCATAGCTATCGTCAGTGATGTGTAACAGTGTGGCTGTAATTAAAAAAACCCCAACTTTTGGTCTGTTCATGTTTTTAAACTGTTACCAGGAAATACAGGGAATACAGAACATGACTCTCACATGGCACACAATGCTGAAAACTTTCTAATAATTTGATTTCAATAAAATATGTTGCTCCTTTCAGATCATTGCCAATGATAAAACCCAGTGACCTTAAGGGTTTGGTACTTTACAGTGTAAGCACAGAAGCCCAGAGAGAAGCTTCCACTTCTGCCTTTTAGTCAGATGATGCCCAAGTTTCACTTTTTAAATCTGAGCATAGAGCTTGCCAACAATTAATAATGCTGTCCTCAGATGGTCCCAGAGGGAAGCTCAATGGGTATAAAATAGAAGGGTGCTTTTGAAAGGAGTTGTTAAATGTATCACCACAAACTTAAAAAGTGGAATTTCCAAAATGAAAAAAGAGCTTCATTATCAGTGCTGACCTGATCTTAATCCAGCCCATCATAGAATTCATTAAAATATGAGCCTAATGAGCAAAATGAACGCCTTCTTCTACCAAGGATTTGATAAGTCCAAAGAGTATGCCAGTCATTTTCACTTCTTCATCCATCCCTGCATACTCTGCATGCACAGTCGTTTACTGTGGATTGGTTTCTTGTTGAATCAACACAGTTTGAAGATGGTGGCCCTTCGAAAGTTAAAGCTAGGATGAGCAGTGCAATGGGCTGATCAATCCTATGGTCCCAAAGATTTGTCAAATGGGATTTAATGAAAGAGGAGTGGCCTTGCTAACATGCTAAATCCAGCCTGTAATCCCCAGTGTAACAAGAAAACAAAGACATTTCCATCCCCTCTTATATCAGGAATAGACTTAGGATGATGGAATGATGTGAACGTAAAATAATTGTAGACACAGAAGCTTATGCAAAAAGGCTTTGTTTGGAAGTGCTGGAAAGCCACTCACCCCGAAACAATGGGGCAAATTAGCATGCATCCAGCCCAAGGGTGCAAGCAGCACACACACGCACTCCCGGTGACGGATGCTTAGCTCTTGCTGGGAGGTCACCACTACGAATCTTTCTTGAGAAGGCAGCATGTCAGATTTCAGACACTTTCGCTACAAATGGGCTTTTGCAGCTGAAAGGAGGAGAGGGGGGGAGCTTTTCGATCCAGATAATAAAGTCCATTTACATGAAAAGATGCCGCCTTCAATGACATGATTAATTTCGGAAATACCTGGCATCTGAATGAAGCAAAGACTTCAAGAGATGACTGATGATGAGAAAAGATAATTAGGCAAATGTCAAGAGTCAGTGTTTTGATTGGTGACCGAGAGGCTGGTCTGACTAGGTTATCGTATACTCATTCCAGATGGAAATGAAAGGTCTTTATAGAGAGAGTAGGGTGATCCCTTCATGGTTAAAAACAAACTCTGTTTAAGTCTAGATCTTCCTAGGTTTTCATCCTGGGAAGCCCTTCTAGCCCAGCAAGTGCTCTACCTGCATGGTACTGGACTAAGCTTGTCTGAATCTAAAGATATTTCAAACACAATGTATCTTGCATTTTATTACTGCAAGGCTAGAAGTGTCAGCCTTTCCAAAATATCCTGCACTGGCTTCTCCCCCGACCTCCAAAGATAGAAGACAATAAAGCCATTTTGCAGAGAGGCCAAAAGGTAGTTCCTTCCCCAGACATGCCCCATATCCCTCCTCATCTCCTCGTCAAATGCCCAGGGTAGCAACTGCCATTGAATGCTGGTGCCCTCCACAGGACAGATAAAAAACCAAAGAGGATGCCGGGGATTCCAGCGTGGTATAGTCTGACAGGATTGCCCTGTAGAGATTGACGGATTATCTCCCCTTCAGAAAAGGGAGCATTCACAAGGCCCTTCCCCTAATCCATCATGGTGCTCTGGACTGCGCTTCCCATCGCTTGCCCCTTCTCCTTGCCCGCTGCTTTTGATTTGTGGGATATCCCGGCTTTGTGCAGGCACATTTAATCCTCAGCAGGAAAACCGCCGGCGCTCAGAGACCTCGCAGGCTTTCCGAACCGGCTCGGTGTGCAGAGGAGCTCAAAGCAGCCTCTGCCTGATCTCTATTGTTGCGCTGCAGACCTGGCTCATCGTCTATTGAAAGACCCTCTCTGCAAAGGCAGGCTCTAAAGAGCAGCCGATGAAGCACCCGTCTGATAAGTCATACCTAATTTGGCCAGCCATCCAATGCTGAGGCTGCTATTAGTTAATCTTCACATAATTTGTTGGAGTAGGCTTTATGAAGTACTGGAAATAATTGTCTCCCTCCCCCCTTGCGAACGCCACGGCCGCGCACAGTTAGGGGTTTAATAACAGACTGTATCGCGCAGTCAGAACCGGTGAAGGTTTTATAGCAGTGCATTAGCCAGAGGTGGATAACCTATCTCTAGAGGCTTGATTGACTGGAAACATATTCTTAGCCTGCCTAAAACTGCTTAGAGTGTGTCACGGAGGTCCCCCAAAATAAAACGTTCAGTGTATTTAGCGAAACCCTACACCCTAAGTACATGTAAGGGCACTGTAAGATACTAATTAGGTTGTAACATAAAACACCGTAAAAAGCAAAGCTTGACGTACTAAAAGAAAAAAAGTTTAAGCTCTGGCCAGCCCTTTCATGTTAGAGAAATGCATTAAAAATATATTCACAGCAAATATACTTTTGAGTAAATCTGTTTCTCATAGTAGCCCATGGCTGGAAAGGATAGACATTGCTCATGATAATGAAATAATAATTTCAGAAGGGTAACATACCCCAGAATCCTTCCCTTGAAATTTAAAATTAAAAGTACTGATCAAACAATTTTCAGTGAAACACTGGCACAGAGTTAGATTTTTTTAAGGTGAAATTCTTCACCTCTATCTCAAAAAATAACCTATTACCTATAAAAGCAATGTTCTGTCTTTTTTTAGCATCTCTAAATTTGGCAATTCTTAGTATTTTATGTTTTAAGCATTAGTTGTCAGTCAAAAGATTTTATCCATGTTTGTGGAGGTTTCTTCTTTCATCTAGTGCCACTCAGCTCCATTACATTGTATAAATTAGAAACACTACCTCCTTAATAATGTAGGAATAAGTGTAATTTTTAAACATTTAAGAATATAATTATTTACTTGCATCATAAATATTAACTATTAACGTAAACCATGTGTGAAGTACTGAAAGAATTAGAACTCAGCATTGTCAAACATAATTTTAATGTATCAAACAAAATTAAAGGTACTTTTAGTTATCTAGAAAGAAAATCTGGGTAAGATCCCAATGCCTTTATTAACATCTCCAATAGTAAATATATGTGTATATATATATATATATATATATATATATATATGTGTATATATATGTGTATATATATATGTGTGTGTGTGTGTGTGTGTAAAATCTGCATTGTGCCAAAATAACTGTAGATTCAAAGATTATCTCACCACTACCAAAAGCTACTTTTTGCAAAAGCCTTGCCATTTTTGCACATTACCGAAAGGAATGAAGTGCTAATTTAATAAATATGTCACTAGCTGTGCTTAAACTAAACACCATTAATGCATGTTTGTTGTTGTATGTGCATAAGGTTACAGACTGAAAACCCCTTGCTAGGAAACAAGCTGCATTTTATCAATGAATATATTCTTTTTGGGGTTTTATGGCTTTGCTTTAATGTGGACGGTCACTTTTCTTCCTTTGTTTGGAAAGGTACAGTTTGTATTTCTTCCCAGATTTAGTATTTCCCTTGAAGGTTTTTGTGATTAACAATATAATATTTTTATTGAGTTATTTCACACACAAATGATGGGGCCCGAAGGGTATTCTAGGTTTACAAGATTTTACTAATAACTATGGTCCCCTTTGTATTAAAGCTGCTAATTAGTGCTTTTAAACAGCTCAACATTTAATTCTTTGAAGGCACCATATAAAGGGCTGATATAAAACTGTTTATGTAGAAGGATATATAAAATAAGAAGGTGTTAAACCCAACACAAATTGAGTGGTAGGGGGTTCCCTAAAGTGCTAATTTTATGTTTGTTTTCGTCTCATTTAAAGTTAAGATGTCTGCATTGTAACAGTGATGTGTAACATGCTTTACATACAGATTAAGCAAAATGTGTCAATTTATGAGCCTTATTTGCCTGGAGAGGTAGTCACCAGTAGTTCCATCAGTGATTTTATGCATGTGTAAATATACATATATTGTGTGTTTTCACATGTAGGGATCCAAAAGTGTGTGCTGGCTATAAAAAGACGTGTGAGTGCCCACACACACACTTTGCTGTCCACAGTATCTAGCCTCAGTATGTGCCTGTATTTCAGTTATTATGCAAAACTTCAAATTAATTATGTATAATAATTATTATTATTATCTCACATAATTAATTATGTGAGACCATGCATTTTAAAAAAATTTAAATATTTCATTTAAATAGAATTCGAGGTTTTAAAGCTACAGTTTGTTTAATTGGTACTGCTAAACTGAAGTGATTTATACACACAGAGGATATGAGATGGCTGTAATTGAGAAATAAATGACTTGTGAGTTACATTTTATCCTTTTTCTCTCCAACTTAATCTACAAAATGTTTCAGAAATTAATTCAAAAAGTGGGAATTTTCATTAAAACATGCTGAATGAATTCTGGAAAACTGCTTCTAAAGAAACTAAACATGAAAATCCCCATTTTTCATCAAAGCCGTTGTTCGTACAAAAACAGTTCCGAAAAGCATTTTAGAAAGAATCTCATGAAGTAAATTTCTGAGTTTTACAAGGAAAAGTGAGCTGAGTCAAAGCCCCAAGTATCCATCTTCAGCTGACCCCACTGCTGAGAGCACCATCACTGAATTCTACTCTGCCACCACTTTTGGGGGGGTGGTAATTGTTTTCTGACATCTCTCCATACAGACCTATAAGAGGAGGAATAAGAGGAATTGTGCAGATGTGACTGACCAGCCTCTGGAAGTGGGAGAGCTCAGTGCAGCATCCCACCTGAGCTAAGTGGTCCTGGTGAAATTAATCAGCTTCCAGGTCTTGAGCTAGTACAGGTGTACTCATTTCAGGGTTGACGTGCAAAATTGATGAAAATTTATTTATGCAACCCTGCGGCTGTGCATAATTATGTTCTAAATATAATTTACATGCTACCAAAAGTGTCTGATGCAAACATCAAGATGGAGAATGTCAGTAAGGTAAAACTGCAAGAGGAGGTGACAAAAAAATATATACATAAGACTACCAGTTAGGATAACAAATACATCAGTGTCATCTCTGTAATGCTATTTATTATTGCAAAGAAATGGAGGTTAAAGGCAAAATATCCACCCTTTGCATAGTATAGTAAACTTTTTTTTGAGAGTTCCTTTCTTAAACTACAGTAAGTTCTGTCTTTTCACTTTCAATAGGCAAGTATTAGGCATCAGCATCTGGCTATGCTGGCCAATGTACAAATACATGCTAAAAATAGACTTTCCTCATAGATAGCAGTCTAAGTAAACTGTCTGTTCACAGAAAGATGATAATGTAAGAACATAAGCCATAGCATCTTTGTGGGTTGTTACTTCAAGAACAGTGTTTCACCACCATGTTATGTTTATTTGGGCAAGTGTTTTCACTTTTGTAGGATGAATCATTTATTTTGCAACCAATACTACATATATTTTGGGCTGTTTATTTTACATGCATGTACAAATACAAGGGATGGAAATGAATGGGCTAAACTCTAGATTTTCTTAGACTGATCCCGAGTAAAATCCAGTGTACCTTTTAAAAATTCTATTTCAAAAGGCCTCTTATAGCCTTACATCATTCCCAAAGTATCTGATCAGGTGGCATTGTCAAAGCAGAAGCAGTAATGCTGTCACCAGTATTTGCATCTGATTTATGCCCCTTCACCACACACCAAAGTATTTAGTAAGTATTTATTGTTTTGTGTTCAAAATTTGTGAAATTACATATATGATGCTTTATAGTTGCCACAGCATTAGACCCTGCACCAATCTCATTTTCATGGTCTTTGTTTCTCTATTCCTAAACTTAGCTTCCCCTGGAGAGCCTCTGGGAGCAAAAAAAAATTGGAAAGTTGCCCTGACTCTCATTCTGCCCTGACATATGTGTTGGTATGCTTCAGAGCAGCCTAGAGGCAGCTTCGACAAATAACATCTGGCAGATTGCCTCTAAGACTTGCATTTATCCTGCTGAACTTTAGGCACACACACTGACGCATCTTTGGTAGGAGCCCATCACTTTGTTTCCTCTCTAGGCAAGAAGGAAAGGCAGCCACGTCCAAAATGGACATCCTTGAGGCACAAGGGATTTGGTTTTCTTTATAAATTAGTCTCATGAAAGGAAAGAGAAACACAGTTATGATGGGAACTCTGGATCAAATAGGAATGGGAGAGCAGCTCTACCATTTCTCCTTTTTGTAACTTAGCTGTTAGGAAACCTAACCATTAACCCACTGGCATCAGCATTTTTACAACTGATTGATGGGTGCCACTGGATTTTACTGCACAGTGTCAAAGAGATGTTCATAGACCAACATTTGGAAAAGTCAAAACCAGTTTGTTTCGTATTTCTCCTTTGCTGGTCTGTGGAGTAACTGGACTGAAGAGTTGCCTCACACTACTGCATGACAGTACAATTCTTAATAAATCCCACCTGACCAAAATGAATTAGGTCTGGGAATATGTGTTCCAGATTATTAACCAGCACCTTTGCAAGTAACTTACCATCCACATTTATTAAAGATATTGGGTGATAATTTGTGCAGTGTTCTGGATCTCTCTCTGGTCTAAGAATTATGGTAATTAGTGCTCTGAGAGAAGATGTCACTCGTATGTTTCTCAGGGTGCAGAGAATAGCATATCATTACACTCCTTTTAGATTTGAGATGGATAACTCCCAGACTATTCCTATTTTTTAACCTTGGCCAGCTGTGAATGGATGGAGGCTCAGAGCAGGTCAGGAGACCTGTGCTCCATCTCCAGCTTTGCCAGCACAGGACACTGCACTGCTTGCTTTGATCTGGCCCCTCGCTTTCAATTGCAAATGAGAATAAAAATCTGTTAAGTTTGGGTTTCAATTTCAGTAGGCACTTGCCCAAGAAGAAAAGCATGGTTTCATGAACTCTTGGGACAAAAGGTACCTGCATCTTCGGTGCCTGGTGCCAGGTGAGGATGTGAGGATGATTCAGAGGGCTGTAAAGTGAGAGGCTGCTCCAGAAGGATCACTGAGGAATTCTGCCTGAGAATGACACAAGTAACAATGCTGCTGCTGTGGAGTGACAAATATTAAAAGTTGTTTAAGACATTCTTAAAAGATGAAGAAAAGGGCAGAAGACAGTAAACCACCACCTGAATTTGGAGTCATCACAGAGCATGTCTTCAAATTCTAGGAGATAATTTAAGAAAGAGGAAAATTATTAACTTCTCCAGAAAATTAATTAGCAAATTAAATTCTTTAAACAGACTTTTGCTTCACAAAGTCCTCAGAATTGTGTCCCAAGAAATCAGTCTTCCAGAATTACCCAAACCAAAATGCCTAGAAATAATAATAACACTCAAATCTCTGAGTTTCAAGAGGCTTTGGAGATCTGAGCCACACTGATCCTGCAAGGTTATCTGAAAATCTCTGGCCATTTGGTTCCTCTGCTGGGACATGTTGTCTTCATACCACTTTCTTGGAGGAGAAACTAATCCACACTGCCATATCTTTATTTCTACGTGTGCTCACACAGACACATAAAGGACTGTGATAACAACACCGTCAGCTGTTTCCTTCACCCCTCTGTGAAACTCCTCCTTGACTTATTTGAAAGATGTTTAACAGCACAATCATTTCCACAGTGCTGTTTTGGGGGATGAAAAAAAACAACCCAGCTTTTCCCTTCGACATCATATTCCTGCTTGACTTTCATCAAAGAGTTAAACAGCCAAGGGCTTTTAGCATCTCATTTCACTTACACACACAGGCCATTATAACCTGCATAAACAAGGATGACAAGTTGAGATTAATGAAGGTCCCAAAGTGACAGAACAATTTAATTGTCAGAAATCATAGGAGGTGAACTTTGCCAGTGTATTTATATAAGACTGCCATAGCCTAAAAACTTCCCTAATTGATTATGACCAATAAGTAATAACACTGGGAGCAGTTTTCTGGGGTACAGATACGAAATGACCCAAAACAGTTAATAGTGGTTGTAAGATTCATAACATTAGAATATTAGATTGATAAAATGAATGACCAATAACACTCTGAATAATAACTGAAAAATAATTGCAGAGTTTACACTTAAAAGTACAGCAGAGAAAACTGCAGCTCTGACAAAAGTCAAATGACGTGGGCTGGCTTTCAAAAATGGATTGCAAGTCAGTCAGGGAGAGATAAGAGTACAGCAGAAGCAAGCAGGACCCCTATAGATGTGAAATGCAATACTACTTGACACTTTAGACACTTCAAAACTTATTTTTTAGAAGAATAGTAAAATTGTTGTGTCTTTTTTTCCAGGAGGAATAAAAACAGTGTTTTGTAAACAAACACACACACACACATACATACACACCTCTGATAGCGATTAGAGGGGGGCAAGCTTTCACTTCTAACCTTTGAAAGACTGTCCAGGTAATTCAGAGCTCAAAGATACAACATACAGCTTTTTTTTTATTTTTGAATTCCACATGCTTCCTCAGTTGTTTCCTAAATATTGGTTTTGGAACTCACCACCTCAACTGGAAGCCTGTTCAACTTGTTCCTTTGCCTTCTGTGATCATATCTCCTTATTTTTCACTTCTACATATCCTGTCTTACATTCCACTTATCTCTCCTAATCAGGCTTCTCCAATGATCCCAAGCAAATCATCCAAGCTAATTTGAATGATAACTCTTAGAGAGCTGCAATAACCTCTCTTCTATGTTTTTTTTCTTTTTTTTTTCTTCTTTTTTACCAGGAGGTAAGAAACTCACTGTTCTGGCAGTTTTACCCCTTCTAAATATAAAGAATATCTCTTCATTCCAGTAATATTTTACTTAAATGGCTGCCAGGGATGGTTGTATAATTGATCTTACCTTAGAGCAGGAGAACAGAATATATGGCCTATGGAGTTTCCTTCCAGTCTTACATTTCAGCGATTCTCTGATGATAAAGGCAGAAGGCAGCACTTAATGCATTTCACTCACATCACCTTGTGGCTGCCCCTCCACGTGCCTAAATCAGGCTCATTGCACCATCTTACCCTCCCAGTTACAACTGCATGTGTCAACCCAGCTATTCCAAACTCCTTCTCATGCACAAAACCGAGCAGGATACTGTAGACCAAGCTTTGTCTCAGTATCCATGCACTGTTCCCCTTAGATCAAAGGGAAAGGTAAATATAGCTGAGGCAGAAATTGTCTCCATATGTCATTTGCAGCCTTACTGGAGCTTTATACAACGTTACTTACTGTCACCAGCAATCTGGGAGAACAATCCCAATTTCCACAAGATCTTCCCCTTGTCATTCTTTTCAGAATGTTAGGAAAAGGTTTTATTCTTTTTCCCCAGGAACTTTTGTAAGCATGAAGTCTACGCTTGCTTTTCAACAAGAATTTGAAACTTTCAGTCCCAAATGTATTGCGTGCATCTTGAGTTCAGAAGGAAAAAGTACCCACATTTCAATTTAGATTAGTTAGAGACCCCTAGATAAAAGATAAAAGCTGAGGTCTGACTAACTTTCCTTACAGCTGCTTTGAGCAGGGCATACACTATGGGCAACCCCTTCCTGCTCAAATTCAGCCTCTCCTTGACAAATACTTTATCTGCAAGACTTTTAGCAGAGACTCTTGTTTCTGAAAATGGCCAGACAAATACCTTGTGTAAACCTCTTTCAGACAGTAGATAACTTCGACTTGCTGCTTGGTCAATGGATTATAAGAAATGAATATTCAAAATTCACGAGGTCTTGGCTGGTCCCTGGTGTATCTAATTCTTTGATCAGATAAATATAATTACTTCAGAAAAGAAATATGTGTCTTGAAGGACTGGGAAAATGAATTCAAAATGTGCTTTCAAAACCAGTTAAGGTTATTTACAGAAAGGCTGAGCTTCTGCAACCTTTATCCCCCCTAAAATTTATTGTGATTTTATTTACACAATGAGAAGGAAAAGGAGCACAAATCTAGCAGCAGAGGGTTAACAAAATGTAGGTTTTGGGGAATGCCCATATCAAACTGCTCTTGAGCCATGTATGCTTTCAAGACTTTCACAATCATTAAAATCCTCACAGATAACAAAACCAGAACTCCTTAATCCTCGACGTCATCTCCCGTTAGAAGGTTGGGAGCCCAGCTCGCAGTGGGGTTAGGAAGGACAAGCTACAAACATCATGCTTTGGCTTCGTCACTTTTACTTGATAAGTCCAAAACAGTGCACTTTGACAGGCCCTTTATATGCAAGCTTGAAAAATAACCTATTTAGCATTCCCCAGCCCTAGCACATGATTTCACTGGGAAACTATGCAAAAGATACTTTGGAAATAAATATGCACAAGAAATTACAACTCTGTCTGAATGACCCCCTACCTTGGAATGTCTAGAACTGTGAGAATTATAAGGTCAGGAAATATGTACAAGCCTAGTGCCTCGAAAAGTTACTATTCCTTATTAGGAATCTGCACAGACATGGAAGCAGGAGTTGTATAAACTAAAAGGAAGATTTTTTTTTCCTGTCGCTTACATGCCTAGTCCTTGACCTATCCCATTTATAGTTTCCTTTAAGATACTATGCATTGCAAGTTCATTTGTTTCCTAGTAGTCCTCCAGCACTGAGATTCAGCTGCAGCCAATACTGCAGACAGAGCAGGGCTATGTAAGCAGAAGCTTGAGATTTATATGCCTGTAAAATCAGGTATTCATTTATCACTGCTAACAATTTTGAGCTCTGACTCCACAATTTCCAGGTAAAAGGTATCCTTACTCTCTGTCTGAAAATCTTAAATGCAGACATATAGAACTGTTTAGTCTGCTTTACTATAAATAGGAGGTAATATGTTATTTCAAACAAAAAGCATACCATAAACTACATACTTAATTTTGACAGATTGTGCTTTCCTATATATGGTATGGTCCCGCTGTGCTTTCATGGATCAAGCTCCCATTGACTTCAGCTGTCTCTCCTAACAGTGCAATTCCAAACATTGCCTTTTGTTGTATTTCACACCTTTGGGGTTTTTTCATAATCCTTTTCTCTGCATAAAAGCACTGTATTCTGCAATATCCAATTGTAGGCTCGCACAGGCAACACAAAAGCCTCTTAAGAACTGAAAAGTGCTTGCAAGAAGAAATTCTCTCAATTTCTTTTCCTCTCCCCCTACCACAAAAATAATTAGACAAACCGTTCTCAAAATTAGGGAGAACACCAGTGCTAGAGATCACCCCCAAAATCTGCAAAAGGAAAGAATTGCCTTTACATAGTAGATAACCTTTCAGCCAGCATTCCTCCCACTATCCCCCCAGTTTGCAGTTAAATTGCACTGTGTGTTTATTCTTCTAGTGAACAGGCTCATTATATGATTTAAAAGTGTTAGTGTACACAGCACTGACATGTCCATTACATCCATGCACGCTGACACGCAGATTAGAGAGAAGTTCAGGTTACCCAATTATGAATTTGAGCTGCATTTTAGAAACAGAGAAGCAGGAGGGTGCTCTGGCTGGACTATTTCAGTCTATACACAGACAAAAACACTGTTTGCAGGCTATTGGTCCACCAGGCCCAAACAGGCAATCAGAAGGAGAATGGGACTGAGGAGAAAGGCTCTGGCACAAATATAAATAAAAATATGCAGTCTCCTAGTTTAGCCTCTGAGGATCAAAATAATGGGTCTGAAAAGAGGAGATGTAGCTTGTTCTCCTGGCAGGATAGAAGTGTGGTCTGCAGGATGGGTGCATCCTGCCTTGTCCCTGCATTTCACAGCCACTTTACATCCTGCCTCCTTGCTGGATTCCTTCTTTGGGCCAAACAGGCCATTGGCACAAATGTAAATTTAAAATTAAAAAACCCCAACCAGCAAACAAACCCTGCTGTACCAGGCATATGGCCCAGCCAGTACTTACTTTCTCAGTCCTTCATAGCTGTGGGGTTGGGGAAGGTTTTACTACACAAGCCCTTTTGATTTGGTAGCCCAACACTGATTATCAGAGATTGCTGGCTTTAATTAAAATAAACTAAAAATAGTGTAAGAGGTTTTCTGATCCTTTAGTTAAGTTGAAAACCTAGGTATCATAGCTGCCGAAGATGTCCAGTGACTTAGATCATGAAGGTTAAAAAAAAAAAAATCTCCTGAGGAGAGATTAAGGCTTTTGTCTTTGACATGGCCCTTGCAAGTGGCTCAAGGCAGGATTCTGAATGCTGTGGGCTGGCAGTGCTGCTTAGCACAGGTATAAATAACTCACGTGCTGGGGGACAGCAGCACACTTCTCCTGGTGCTTCAAGACTTTCCCTCTTCCCCCTGGTAAGGTCTGTGCCATGAATCATTTCAGGTTACCAGGAGCTTCTTCCCTGACTTCAGCTGGAACAGAACTGAACCTTAAGCAGTTTTCAGAGGAGGACACAGATAAAGGCAGCTCTAGCCGCTTCCATTTTATTTAAAGATGTTGTTACATGCTTTGACAGTTCAGCCCTGCACATTTAAACATTTGGTTACTGTAGCTTCAGTGAAAGTGATTCTCTCTAGCAATACAAATCTCTGGTTACCAAACATTTACTTTATGCTCTCAAAAAGATAATCTAACAACATCCAGAGTTTTCTGTTTCCAAATAAAACGAATTCACTGTATTCCCCCATGCTATTGTTACAGACTGTACAGCTAAATTTAACTCCTTTATCTCTTGCTGATCTTTCAAATAAAGTTCATTATTGTATCAGGTATTTTCATGGTTAGCAATGATTGTTTAATATTAAACACCCTTTGCCAATAAAGCTCCATATATAATTGACTGTTAAAATCTTGGTTACAGCTGCTCCAATAATAAAAGCTATAATTAAAATCACATTCAGATTTCCAAGATAACCACTTTGGCCTCACTCACACTGAGAGTAGGAATTTGTAAGTGTCCTAAGGACCAGAGCAAGACCATTTCTGTGTGGAAGACTGTTCATCTGTTTTAACTGCTGTCTCCTTTGGGAAGAAGGGGACTGGAATTTCAGTGCTTTCAGGCATATTTCTAGTTGATGAAATTCTTTATAAATCTAGATGAGTTTCTGAATAGAGAGACATAACTGAGAAACCTATTGCAGGTTTTATTTTGAATTCCTGCAGTGTTTTATAACAATACTTTTTCTAATATTTTTCTTAGTCTCTCTGCATGTTAGGGGAGCTGAGACTGGATGATCTTCAAGGTCCATTCCAACGCCTTAATATTGTATTATTACATAAAAATATTTAAATTATATAATGATATTTTATTATCAATAAGCCACAAGGATTGTATGAATTTTGAAACTTGTTTTGTTCTTTTTGATGATCTTTTTTCTTCTTCTTTCCCATCTATCTATGAAGAAAATTTTGGTAAAATCTATTCATACATATTTGAGTTTGGAGCAGATGATGGTATTCTTTTCCTAAGATAAAAGTGATAAAATCTTCACTTCTTGTGACTCTAGCAGATTGCCAACTGAAGACATCACCATGCTTGGACATAATTTGGCACAGTGAAGACTTAATAAGTCATTACTAAGAACATTGAGATTAGATGTTAAAATTTGCAGTGGTTTAAAAAAACAAATCAGTGAATTGAAGAAGTTAACTCTGTGGCATTTGTTTGTTTGTTTGTTTGTTTGTTTGTTTTTTTACCTCATAAGAAGCAAATGATAACTTGAGCTGTAGACCAGCTACAGACTCCTAGGATAATGCATAAATAAACACCTTCTTACCCATCAGAGCAAAGCAAGTCCTAAATAGCTGTGCCCAGATACTTACTTAGAAACCTGGACCTCTTGTAACCAAAACCTGGAACTGTAATCTTGCAAGCCACAGGACACACTCATTCCCTGAAATGGAAAGCATTTTTATCTGTGATAATTCTCACAGCTGTTACAGGTGCAACTCCATATGTTTCACTTTTATGTAAAGTATATCATAATATCTCTCCTTACTCTTAAGGAACTGCATAAGTATGTACTAATAATAATAATAGGTAAAAAAATTACCACATGGAAGAGACTAACAATCCCATCTGAGCAGCCAGCCAGCCTTGCAGCCAATTAGGTGGAGATCTGTAAGTAGTGACATAGAATTGACCTTGCTCTGATTCTTTCACCATGTCAACCAAATATTCTCAGATACACACCCCTCAGAAATATACACCCCAAAAAATAAATTCAAGTTAACCATAAACTGCATTACAGAGGATTTCTCCAGTCCTCTATTTACCTTCCCATTCCAAATGTTCTTCTTAAAGCTACCAACAGGAACAGGCAACTATCACAGCACAAACGAAGAAATTTTTCCTGGTAATATAACCTTACAGTAAAACCTTCCAACCAAACTTTGGCAGAATGAGATTTATGGAGTAGACTCTTGTCTTGACTCAGTCCCTGAAGCATCATCCAATTTTCTTAATATTAACATTACAAAGGACTAGCAGTTGAACTCTTCTTTCTTTAAATAAAGAATGCACATAGGGAAACTAAACACACTACATGCTTAAAGGGATAGAAATAAACACAATTAACTGAGAAGAGGGAATGAGTAAAGTTCCTACCAGAAGACCAGTTCACTGTCACCAGGACTTCAGCTGCAGGCCAATATTTCAGCCAGTGTCCACCAGTGTTATTCCAGGCACTTCTACCACACTGCCCTTGTTCACACCCTCCTAGGAGCCCAGCTGTTGCACAGGAGCCTGCAATTATGGCTAGGCAATTCTGATGACTGGAAGGTTTCCTACTCATCATGATGACCACTGGGTCATCCTGAAATATTTCAGGAAAGTATTTCTGGCATCTGAGATCTCCTCTTTTCTCCTCCTTGCCCAGCGTTGATCCTACTGTGGTTGGCTGAAACTTTGTTCCCTCTTCATTCACCTGTTGAGGCCCTGCCTTCAGGGGTTAGCTGGGGAGGCTGTGTCACTGGTGCTGAGAAGAAAGGAGATATGTCCTGTTTTTGAATAGCTCCACATTGGGAGCAGTGATGTAGGAAAGACTTGCTGATACGTGGTTGTTTTGGAATTGCACCATTATGTTCATCTCTTCTGTTCAACTGAGTGAACACCACCATGTTCCTTCTGAGCTTCTTTGCTTTGTAAATTTATGCCCAAAATCTTCATTGAGAAAGTGGTTTGCTGTTTCCATACAGAAATAAAACCCATTCATTTTCATGAGGGTGATGTACCAGGCTAAATAAAAACAATATTATGTGGCACTTCAGAGTGAAAATGACCTTGGGGCAATTCAACACAGAGTAACCTGCAGAGTGCTGACCTAGAGAGGACCTGCCTTTCACCTGCACCTTGGTACACGAAGTAAGAAGGACAGTACTGGGTTTGGTAGCCTCCACCCCATGGCATGGTTACAAAGTGCTTTACAGGTCACCTCTGCTATCATGTCAGGTTCAGCATTTCTGCTGTCTGGCATTCCTTGCTGAATATGTACAAGGAAAGGTGTGCATCCTTGTGTATCCTGGGATGCCAAAAGGGAAGTTGATTTCACACCCAGTCACTCAGGTTTCCCTCACATATCTGTGGTGAGACTTTATCTTTGTCTGGTGAGCTCTGAGAGCCTGACAAAGCATCTTTATTCAGGGGCAGGTCCAAGCCTCTCACCATAATGACTGACCCTCTTCTCCCCTCCCCATCTACCAAGTGAGCACATGATGTATGCTCTAATGTAATACAGGGCTCCCCTCATTGCATCTCCTTCATTCGACAGCTTCTCCTATCTGGCACCAAAGCGTGATTAAATATTAACATGGGGCGGGTCCTATTATTTCCTGGCTTCCAAGAATCCATTGGTAAATTGAGATCTAGCTGCTAAAAATTTCTGACACAACATAATTTGTATTGAACCCCCTTTCCATGCCAGAGTGCCAGTGTTAATAAATCAGGCTGTTCACATTGAATAAATCTATTTAAATACTTATGAAATATTAAAGATGCATTTGGGAAAAGCCTCTAAGGTGATTGTTGCACCCATGCACCTCACAGTAACTAATTTATTAAAGAGTTTGCAAACCTGGGAAGGAAGGGAAAGAAAAATGGTTTCATAAACCAAGAGCAGAAGCCAATTTTTCAGCTCAGATGATGAAAGGAAGCATGCATTTCTAATCAAAAAGACAGATACGCCTTTTCTCTCCCACCATTCCCTCAACAGCAAAGTGCCTTTTCATCATCAACAACACTCCATTCCTAATGTCTGCTGAGGCCTTTCTGCACCTTCTCCATACACTAGTAATGTACACACAGCATCCCTTTGAAACAAGAGCCCATTAGCCGTGGCAGACTACCTTTTCACATGAAGTCCTTCCGTTGGTAGTCATCAGCAGAGTGCTAAATCATCCCAACTGGGCATGCTCACATCATGGCAGTGGGATAAACACATATTTAGAGCCACAGAATGAAAATTGCTTTTCTACCTTTCTTGAAGGTTGGGGGCTTTTTTTAGGAAAGGTCATAAACTACACAGGGAACATCTAGCTCTCCTCTCTCACCCCCTTCTCCCCTCCCTTAAATACGGATTTTTAAACAAATCCACTTTTGCTTACACGCAGGTCATCTGTAATTTTAGACCTTCAACCACCAGCCAGTCCCCTTTAAAGATTACATAGTAAATGTGACCATAAATTTGCCCCACAATAAGAAACAAGTTGGAGCATGCCCTGCAAGAGGGATTTATGTGATTGTTTTCCTTCCAGTGGGTGTGGCGAAGGGATATAGAAACTGTCAGCAAGAGCAGCAAGCGGGGTGATACTTCACAATAGCTACCTGAGTAATGCAAGAGAGATTAAGCCTAAATTGAGGACTGCCGTTTCAGAGGACAATTAATTTTCAGGCTGTTGTAAAAGCTCTGTTGACATTTCTCAGCGGAGGTTTTTGCTTCTCAGTAAGGGTTTAAAGAGCTTTATTCAATCGAGACTGTGGTGCTGCTGTTTTTCTTTGGGCTAGGTCCCCCTAGAAAAGCTCATTTCTCTGACATGCAAGTAAGCTTCTGTGCATTTTGTCAATGCTGACTTCTAAATCTTCACCTGAGAGCCCATCTCAGACTCTTGACAGCTTTTTTTCCAGAAGAATCTGATTCAGTATCCTGATGTAGTTGGGGAGACCAAAAATGAAGCAACCAAATTATAAGCAGCAGTCTCCAACCCTATTTGGGCAAGGGTTGGCTTGTATGACCCTTTCCTAGACCCTTTCTTTTTAACCCTAGCAAGCACCTAGGAGCACAGTGGGCTGTATCTAGACATGGGAACACTGTAAATCCCAACTGTTCCTTGTGTGGGCAAAATGCTTTTCTGAATACTCAAGCCACCCTCCAAGCCAGCAATGAGTTTTACCACAAGCCATGAGAGATGATGGTTCAGGGTCCACAAAGAGAAACTTTAGCCTCTGCTTATCAAAAATGCTAGCTTTCCTTTTTGTTTTGGTGACAATAATATCCTATTCAAGCTCTACAACACCAGGACAACAGATTAAGATACCCTAAAACTATCTGGCCCGGCTGGATAGATTTTTTCAAGAAGGTGCCTGAAAGGAGCTGCCTAAGCAAGCTGCTGGGCATCTCAGTGAATCCAGAGACAAAAAATGAGGGAGCTAAACTTTGGAAAAAGTTTTCTGCTACAGTGAGACCAGTAGGAAATTCCAGATCGTGGTACCTGGCTGTACGCATCCCCGTTGAAAGTGGTTTGCCTTGATGCTGGGTTCAATTTATTACCAATGACAAATTGCCTGTCAAAACGCAGCTGCTTTGTAGGAATATACAATTGTTTGTGTACAGAGACCAAAGGATGAAAGGGTTAATTATCCAACAAACTCAGGCAGAAGGAGAAAAAAAGTTTAAAGCCCAGGGAGGTTATCATTGCCTTTTGCGCAGGCTGGTTTTAATCACTTTCTTGTACCTCTCCCTGACTTCATTTATCAAACCTTCACATAAAAGTTGCAAAGTGAGGTTATTCAGCGGATACCTCCATTCATCTCGGATGATTGACCAGCATGGTTTGCAGTACAAGCCAACCTGGATGATGGCATTCCTCTTGTTTTCATTGCACAGCCTGCTTTCATTTTATGCTGTAATTCCGTTTTCACAAAACCATAACCAAGCAGGCTGCAGATCCCAGGTTCCAGATTTATTTACAAACACCCCTGACCAGCCCCCTCTGCCTTCTCCTGTTATCTGCTTTATGCAGCTTTGGATCTTACAGCCAGGAGTCTGGGGTGGATTAGCACGAGATAGGAACTAGATCCAATCTAACCAAGGGATGTAATCAACCCGTGCTTCCACCCCCGCTCCTCATCCTCCGCATAAATCCAGGTCCTGCTTGCACACAAACATTTCATGGGAAATGCTGTTTGATATTTTCTGGCTTTGCAGGAGTTGACCTCAGGCAGGTGACATCAGTAGGTAAGCTGCTGTACCAGGCAATTCAGGAGAGGAATGAGGAGGGCATGTATCTTTTGAGGCTTTACAGGACCTGAGGATCATCATTTCTGCACCTCCAAAAGATGGGCCACTAAGGTGGATGAGGTAAATTATAGATACTCTTATTAATCAAGGAGAGTACATAAGAGTGAAGAGCAAGAAGAGAGTAACTGGTGTAACCCTCTCTGAATCAAGGTAATTAAGGCCACGTTGGACTTTCACCCACTGATAAGGCTTGAAAGCTGATCACTAGGCAAAATATGATAAAAACCTTTTCCCTGCCTTTTGTGGGAGTAAAACCACCAGAATCTGCATCCTGCTGATTACTAAACACATGATTCACATATAATATCAAAGGTTGAGGTATTTTTGTGCAGCTCAGGAACTTCAGCTGGGGTAAATCAGCATATTGATGGCACTGAGTCAGTTCACACCACTCCATTTCAAAACTTGAAACAAATATTTCAGTGTATTCCCTTTGGAAAACATACATCTAGTGAGAAAAACCCAGCCAGTGATTATGTAGAGTTCCTGTCGGCACGGTTCATCTGTAGTCACTTTCTAGGTGAAAAGCCTTTCAGATTAAAGTAGCATTTCCATCCAAACAATCTGGACTACTTTGGGAGAAAAAGAGGAAGGGCAATAGCTGACCAGGTCTTTGTTCTATTTAAAACATTCCAGTAAGTTTTCAGCCACAGAGTATGGCAACAGAACTGATCACAGGGGAAAATGCAATTAAAATACCTTCCTGCATTTTGCAGCCACAAAATCATTGGCAAATCACCATAATCTGACTTTGCTGAAGTGGAGGGCATGAGTCAGTGCACCAGGAAAGAATTTTAGCTAAGTACTTTTCAAACTAATAACCTTGCTCAGGGACAGTTCAGAGCTTTTTATATCTTCACTCATTGACAATGGGATCCAATAAGTGACTTCTACTGTTCTTTGCTTCTACTATGGTGCTGAAGCCTTGAAGAGACTCAGATCAGTGACTGTGTATGTCAATCCAGGTGCAGCAGACTAAAATTGAAGCTTCAGGTTGATAGAGATTCTGCCATCATTTTTTTGTTTTACCTTTAGGGTTTTTTTGTGTCTCTTAATAGAAGATGATTTTGTAGGTTGGAAACTAACTTTGAGCAAGAACAGCAAGTAAATCCATCCAGCCTGAAGCAAGCAAAGCCTTCAGGCGGGTGTTTGTGGGCTTTCTGTAGAAGGGTTGTCTGGACACATAGAGGGAGTTCATTAGTGGAGATTTGTGTATCACTGCTGCTATCCTGTTGATAGCACACTTGTCTCCTATCTTCTTTGTCTGAGTCCAATCCGAACTGGAATTCAGACAGAAGTAATAACTACAGAGGGATTCTCATTCATTTTTTCATCTCCTTCCAAATTCCTTGCTTGCGAAGGTGGTTCTTAGATCACACCTTTGACAAAAGTCTTCAGTACTGCTTGTGCCTGGACTGAGATCAGTCTTCCTGAGAATATTTATTCTCTTGTGTGTGTATTGAAGTTGAATATTTAGATAAAAAGGAGCTTTTGGTTCCTTCTCATCAAAGAGCTGAACATTTCCTGGACCCTCTGTGACCCTTTAGGTGATGCTTTGGAGAGTCTGAAATCTTTGACCAAGCAAAGGCTCAAGACAATGGATGTTAATAGCATTAGATGCTGAGAAAACCCTTGATGGGGTGCAGTGAAATAATTTATAATAGTTTTAATACAATTATGAATAGGAATAACTTTTGCAGGCAGATTTCTTTATCCATGTGACCTATACCAGATGTCAGGATTAATGTAGACAAGTGCAAAGATTTTTTTCTTTTCTGGAAATATGTATAACACTGGCATATTTTACCTAAAAGCTAATTAACAGGTTTTCAGCAGGAAGATTACTAAGGTTGCCATCCGACTGACATGATCATACCTTGTTATTATATATGTAAATTGAAACTTTACCTTCCTGAATAGATGACAAAAAGGTTTTGCTGAGTAGTGTTTGAGAAAATAAATGTTGGGACAGAAGAGTAATGAAGAAATGACTGAATAAAATTAAATCTTGGAAAGAAAGAAAAAAAATTTGGGTTTTTTCCCCTCTGAATTTTTGAAAGACACATTCTCCAGATGTAAGAAAATGAATCATAAGAGAGTAAACCTGACATTATCCCTGTATTGAATCTGAGGAATGAAGCAGGATTCATTCAGGGCTGCTTTTACTTTGAGGATGGCAAAAATTAGCTGATTTATGTGAGAAATTTGAAGAGATTTTCATTCTGCTAAGATTTCACTGATTCCCTTGTTTCAGGATAAAACTTAACTTTTGTGGGCTTTTTCTTTGGTTTTCTTTTCTTTTTCCTTTAAGTGGCACTATATATCAAAACTTCCAGAAGACATTTCAAAAATTCAGAAGTCTGTCAGTTCATCATTATTACCAGTCTAACCTTTTTGCTGTTTATTTCAGTGTATTAGCCCATTTTATATCTCCATTTTATATATCTATTTTTTTAAAACCAAAAAGGAAAGTAAAAACAGCCCTGTTTGAACTTTACCCTGTGATGCAATATTTCTTTGTTTGTACTCCAAAATTTTATAGGCCTTCCGTGCTATTGTGCTTTATTGAAAACTCATGCTTTATTTGCTGTTCATTATTATCTCTTCAATATTTCTGCTTCTTAAGATTCCTTGTCCCCTGCAACATTTGTTTCGAATGATTTACTTTCTGAGAAGGTATGCACTCACATAGATGCCTTTTTGAAGGCAAGCAGCAGAGTGTTATTATCTATCAATTCTTGTAGTTCTCTTGGTCTCTCTCCTGAGCTGTGTGTTACCCAAGAGAGATGTTTGAAAAGTGCCTTAGTTGAGAGTCTGTACATCTCAAAATCTCTGGCATGCATGGATGATGAAAACAGGCTTCAAGACAGGCAAAGGTGGGCTTGAACTTTCATTTACTTGTGAAACAGTAAAAATTAATCAATGGATGAGGAAGGCAATCTGTTCTAAACACATATGATACTCTGCTAAAGTTAATCCTAAAACACAATGCTGCTGTATTTTTAATGCACTTGCAAAGTTTCATCTGCAAATTTCATTAATATACTCCTGTAGATCCAGGATGCCTTCTCCTCAGGAGTCTCTACTTTCTGGATCATAAAGTTGTCTTCACTATAATTTAGGAACCTCTGCGATGATGCATGTTCAGCTGTATTTGTTACTCAACAGATGTCTGGGTAGTTAAATTCCTTCATGAGCCTTTATCAGTACTTCTATTCTGGGATTCCCAACTGGTTCAAGATGTATCTCTGCTAGCCGGCAGCACTGCTCAGAGATCGATATGTACAGCTTGGGTCAGTGTGGAGCTGGAGTGGCTGGCTGCCCTGACCACCACCAGCCTTGCTGCTCAACCCAACTCTGCAGGTTCTGGAGTCAACACCTTGCTGGTTCCTGCTCAAGAAGGACCAAGTTATAGGGGCAGCTGGGGACAGGTCCCACATCCATAATTCTTGAGACCATCTGCCGCAGTAACTGTCACTGCTCTTCCTGTGGGGCTGCCGCCTGGGCTTGCTGCTCGCACATAAATTTCGACAACACCTGCTGCTCTCGCTGTTCCTTCATATATTATATCTACAACAGAAGCTCAAACCCAGGCGCTGCTCACACCTCATTTAAACAGCCACCTCCCCGACATAGCGCGCTGATTCCGAAGCTGCCCTCGGAGCTGTTTGGTTTCAATAAAACGGGAGCGATAACGAGTTAACCATGCTGAGGGTGAACATCTTTTCAGGCCTACCCCAGGTTCTCCAGCCATCCCAGCTACTCTTGCCTCTCCCCAGGTCATCCCTTTGTCTTGGAGAACCACTTGTTCCTGCCTTGGCCTCTGGTTCCAAGGAAGCAGCAGGATGCATTTAACCCTCTGCCAACAGCAGTGTGGGCAAGTTTTAGGTAAATGACTCCATCCTGCTCTGTTCCCTTAGGCTACTTCCTTTCAATACCAAGGAGCTTTCCCTAGAGCTGTTTAAAGAGTAAGATAATAATCTGATTTGCAACTGGAAGTTCTTAATCTGTACCACTATGATTCATAATATTAGTTATTAATGAATATTCAGCCTACTGCTGGGTGTTTGTGAAAATGCTCTCAAATCCTCGGAGTTTAAAGAATTTTAGCCTCAGTGATATTCATCAAGGAATTTACATGTTGCCATTCTGCCATCTAGAAGCATTTGTCATCCAGAGATCAGAAAAAATCCCTGACATTTTTTTAGTTCTCTGGGCAATTAGGAATGAATAAACACAGTCAAAATAAATGCTTTATTCTGAGTAATGAAAAGCAACAGTTATCCTTCTGCACTGGTGATGTAAGTATTAAATTTACAGGTGTCAGAATTGGTTTGCAAGATGTTACTTATTAAAATGAGGATTATATTTCCACCTTCCACCAAAGGCATAGATAAACTCTGCTGTGATTAGATAAACTAGATAAACTCATCCTGTTCTGCAGTGTACTAACTGGCAAAGTTGCTCCTCTGGCATGGGAAGTTTTGACTGTCTTGTAAGCAGTTTTTGCTTTGTCTGAAGCCCAAGTGTTTCTCTCTCCTGATGAAAATGGGCAAGAAAGGAAGGAGATAAAATAGTATCACTTGAATACCATCTTAGGGGTTTTTTTTCCTCTATTATTTTTCTTCTCAGTCACTTAGATTATGTTGATAAGAGGAAGGATGGGTTTCAGGACACTGCTTGCCATTTTAAAAGAAAATAAAGTGCAACCAAAAAGCACTGCTTCTTCCTTTCCAACAACTGAATTGATCTTTGCCTACACCCCTCACCAAGAATCTGACTTCTTATGGCTAGCTAGCAAACATAAAGTAAAACACCTGTTTACCAGACACAGAGCTATGTGTCTGCCATTGCCAATCCATCTGTGGAACATAAACATAACTTTCACCAGCTGCTTCTTTTAGCATGGGCTGGTAATGGAAGCCATTATAGAGCATATCAACAACATACTTTCCTAATAATCATGGGCCAGAGCATCACAGGGTGTAAATTGGCAGAGCCTCACAGAAGGTGATACTGATTTACACCATCAGAGGATCTCACCCCACTGTGTTTGTTTTCTTCACACTCTCCTCCTTTTAGCACCCTTATTTTCCTAGTTTCCAGTTTGTTTCTGGGTTTTTTTTTTTTTCCATTATATTTTACTAATGAGGCAACATGTTGTGAAACAATTCCTGGGCCAGGCTCAAACAGTAATGGATAATTACCTTGTGTACATACAGCCTCAATATTAATGACTCTAAAGAAAACCTCTGAAGATTCAGGGGTGTTATACTGCAAAGGCTCCAACTGGATTTGGGCCAAATGCCCCGTTCGTATAAACACGCTCAACTCTATTGACTTCAGGAGAATTATACCTGCTTTTGTTTGTGCAAATGTGCTGAAGGTGATTCACAAAATCATGCCCAACCACGTCCACTCTCTTTAGATTTAAATTGAGCTTGAAATCTCACGGTGCAAACAGCAGATTCCTTTTTGTCTCGCATGAAGGCCAGTGTGTTGCAACTATAATTAAATTGCTGATAGATCCCCTTATCTCTCAGGCTACTCCAGGATGCAGTAATGAGGCTCTGCTCTTGACAAACATCATCATACCTCTTTCCTTGTGTCACATCATTTAGGCAGGTCAGGATCTTGATGGTGACCCAAGACAACATTCATCCCATGACCAGGCTGTTCATTTTCCTTTCAGTGAGAAGGGCAGAAAGGCCTCAGGACTTTTTGACTCTTCATTTTCCAGTTAGAAGACAACCTGAAACTCAGAAATGAAATTCCATTAGTATGTGAAGCTCTAAAATGAAAAAAAAACTTGTACATCTTTAGAGATTTCAAATATGGGGGACACCCATCCTGCCGAGCTCAGCCCAGAAAAGGTAGCAGTCCCTGAGACTTATCCATTGGAATTCACTTTCCTCTTGGTAATTTTGTGACATACACTGAGTAGTGCTTCCCAGGACTCCTGCAACTGCAAAAATCAATGCTTACCTCTGATATATTCAGGCTTAAAGTGTGCAACCTTATTTAAAATGCACTGCTAGAGCATATATTTTCATGTATCGTTATGTCTAAATGCATGATAACCAGGTTGAAAATCAAATTAGCTATGTTAAGGTGAATATTACAATGTGACTACTACCTGCTGTGCCCTGAATGAATTTTGTAAACACAATCAAATCTCTTTCCTCCTCTCTCTCTCACACAGAGACACATGCGTGCCCTTGCACAAGAAAAGAGATTCTTCACCTTCTGCCATCATAGTGTCACAGCAGCTCATGTTTATTGTGAATGACATCTTCAGCTACAACTCAGCATGAGCTCTGGTATGCTGGAGTTGAACATCCTACCAGGAAAATCAGCAGTGACATTCATTGTTTCATGAATAATGAAAAAATAAATATCACATTTGCTGTAGGTACACAAAATGCTTTGTTTAACTAAAAGTGTTTGCAGAGAAATTCCAGGTCTCTGAGGGTAGATACTATTTTATTAACTGTGGGTAGAGAACTTATTTAGACGGAGCTGTTTTCATTATATTCGTAATTTTCTCAATTATACAAATGAGAGAGCATGTGATGAGTACTATTAGCAGGGTACAGACTTCTCTTAGAAAACTCTAAACCCTTGGAAAATCACAAAACAGCAAATCCTCGGTGCTGGCAGCTGTGAGTCTTTCAGCCACTTACATTCTGTATAAGGAGGTTTACATGTGTCTCCCAAGTCCAAATTTGTGTAAGAAGAGTTTTAATCATTTATAGGGGCAAAAAGGCTTCAGAGACAGTAATGCAATTACATAAGTGCATAATGCAAAAGAGAATTCAATTTTCTCAATGCCATAGAAGGCAAACTTATTCCTGGACCCCTGCAAAAGATACTCAAAACATGACTGCACCATGTCCAGAGTTTTGCTGGCTGAGCCCTTGTGCGCTCCTGCCAGCCCTCAGAAAGTTCATAATCACAAAATTCAGGGAGAAGAAACAATCTTACTCTGAATTATGGGGTTATGGTGACCAGAGTTTTGTATAAATGTTGTTTGCAGTGGAAATGCTATATTTTGTCCTATTAAGGACTGAGAAAACACACTTTTTTACACAGCAGTAATGAGTCAGGCAAGAGGGAAAACTTTCAATGATTTCAGGCTTTGTGCTAGACTGAAACTTGTGATCCTAAAATCTAACAGCTGTTAACGAAACACAAAGATACTTGGTTCCAGAAGTGGAAAAGAGTCTCACTAACAACCCTTTAAAAAGAAAAAAAAAAAAAGTAAAAAAAAAAAGTGCTGTTATTCCCCCATTCTTTGGAATGTTTTATCCATATTCATAGCAAGAACCCTGAGAAATGTTCTCAAGTGCCAAAAAGTATGAAAACTAATACCAAACACATTGTCAATATCCTACTAACTATTAGTTATGAACTTATCAGCATGGAAATACTTATTCTCTGTAGAATTTTCTGAATGGCAATATGGCAATCATAAATAATCACAAATAGTGCAACTTTAAGCACAGGCTTATAATTAGTCATTTAAAAGACCCATCCTCTCTCTCAAGGAGAGTGAATAGAGTTGGTTTCTACCTTTCACTGAGGTGAAAGGCACAAAACTGGTCTTTTCCATAAACCTAGGTCATCAATTTTTTATATAGAGTAGTATATTTTATGACTTCTTTCTTGTGAGTTCAAGTTGCCTGTATTTCCTATTCATAGAGAAGTGCTCATTTCCTGTTTAAAAACACACATGTATTTACTCTTACTCATTTAACAACATTCTAAATGGCAGTAACAAATACCAATAAACAGAAATAATCCACCTAATTAATGCCTGTACACAAAGCTTCTACTCACTCTTACTCTATGTCCTGAAGCAGGACAGAAAAGTAAGAGCATTTTATTTTTCTTTTTGCCATGTGCCAATGCTTGAAAGAAAAATAAATAAGGGGATAACTCTAAGGTATGTTAGTTCTTTAAACTCCCACTACTGTCAGGTGACCTTAGGCAGGTGGTTTAGAGCTTCTTACCAGCTTCAAGGATAAATCATGGCCTGAGAGAGGGCCAACACTTAGATTTGACATGTAGGAAGAGGTGCATCCCCTGACATAGGCAAAAGAATTAAAAATAAGCAAGTGTATGAGCAAGTGAACCCCATGAACTAATGAGGAATGTGTCAGTCAATGGCAGTGCAAGCTGTATTTCTATTCTACAAGAAAGGTAAAAGTATTCTAGTAGGTCACTTAGTTACTTCAACCAGATGGAATCCAAAATGTTCAGAAAATTAAAAATCCATTTATTCCTCCAAAGTTGCATTCCATCTGTTTTCAGACATTTATGGAATCTTTTTGCATACAGGATATGGGAACCACTGGTGCCTTGGAAATATTTCTCCTTCGTGCAGCTCACGGAAAGCCAGGCTGGATATAGACAACATTGAAGAAAGCCCTTTTATTTAGGTGCTGTAGCTTATCTTCAAAATCTAGGAAACTGTACTTTTGTTTAACACAAAGGAATCATAAAACATAGCATATTATTATCTGCAAAAATGCAACAGGAACTTTTACTCTTAAAAGAAGCCCAACAAAATAAAACTAAATCAGGCTATTCCTTGCTGTTTCCACCTTGAAAATTTTAACTTTCCTGCCAGTCTGTTTCTCATTTTCAGCTAGTGGAGACAATAAGAATGATTCAGATGCTATGAAGGAATGCAGCCTGGCATGTAGTGATCTCCACCCTGAAGATAAAAGTGACAAAATTACTGCAGGGGTTATGAGCTCTAGCCTTCATCAATCATTTTTCAAGAAATATTTTATTTCATTCAACTACACTTTGTGCCTAGATCAAACTTGGGTATGGTCCCCTTCCTCCTCTCCGTGTTCTCAGCATCTTCAGCTTCACCAGATGGAAGGATATCATCTGGCATGCAGGCCAGGCCAGGCCAAATTTTCTGTATATGACACAAAGATCCACATTTCCTGTTTCCACAGGACCTTCTCCTCTTTGCAGTCAGTGGCTCATACAATAGTTCTGTACCAACAAACTTTATCATGCTTGGTGCAAAGGGTGTTTTAAACCCTGGTGAATCCCACCCATAAGTACAGGACTAACATCTCTATTGCCAGGCAGTTATACACCCATTTTCCTCCTGATTATCCACACCTCACAACAGGGTTAAATCACCCACAACTTCTGTGTTGGAGCCAATGCATCCCTTGGAGGTGAAAGACATTCACCAGGTAATTCTGTCCCAGGACTCTTTCTTGTAGGGCAAAACCACACCAGATTTTGTGACCTTAAAGAGTCCTCCCATGCTACATCAACAGACCCTTGCACCAAAAACACCCTTCATGACCAAGGCCCAGATTACTTCAGACTGTGTGAGTGGGGGCAGGAACATGTCTTACATTATCTACATCTGCATTTTGTACACTTCCCCCAAATCATCACTGGCAGGTGACATTCACATGGAAAGACAAAGCACTCAAAAATCCCAAGGCAGCAGATCAAAGAGCAGAGAACTGGCTTTTAAGCAAAAGACTGCACTTAAAAAAAAAAAAAGAATGCTGAAAAAGTAAATCACAAATGGTGGATTATTTGTTTCAGTCTTTGAATTTGTTTTTTCAAGTAACATCATGTCTCCACATTTTCTTCTACAACCCAAAGGAAGGAAGAAAATTAATGTTCCTACTTAGTCTCATCTTATCTAAAGCTGACACTTAAAAAAACAAACCCAAAACAACCAAAACAACCACACAAATTCAGTGAGAGTACAGAAAGACTCTGACTGAAAACTGGTACGAGTGACATCAAATTCTGATATAACAAGCCTGTACTTTTCATTGCTCCAGATTTGGAATCCACCAGGTTTGACTTTGGGGTGGAGGACCAAGTGCAAAAAGGCCATATTCAATCAGCAGCAAAGCACAGTCTAGTTTTCCTCCTTTTTTTGACAAATATTCTCTTGCTCATAGGAAAGATGACACTGAGCAAGTGTGCTGCCCAAGATGGACAAAACTCAAGTGGCAAAACAGTAGAACTGGAGAAAACCTGACTGGTGCACAAAGGGCCACGAGGAGCATCCCAAGAGTGCATCCACCCACAAGACAGGCACACATTTCCCTGGAGTGAGCTTCTCTCCACACAAAAATAACCCCCTCTCTCTCAAGAGTTCAAGCTTATTAAAGGTTTCCTTTGATTACACAGAGGGGCTTGGACCCACACCTCCTTATCAGCTAGAGAGCCTGCCCTGCATTTCTTTAGTTTCACCCATCCTCTGCTAAGTTTAGAAGAAAAGGAAACAGCTGTGGCCACTGACAGAGGAAGGTTGGCAGCTGCAAAACAGAGATGCCACATTTCAGTATATAATTTTCTTTCCACAGTGTCTCTCCCTAACTTTCCTCTTTAAGAGGCACTTAAAATCCATGTGTCTGACTCAATTATTGTTATTGTAGATATGGAACAGAATGTGATGCTGATGAGGGCCTACCTGTCTGGCTAACTTCCCTTTCTGGATGCTTTCTTTCTTTGATTCATCATTGCTTGTGACACTTGTATTGTCTAAACTATGTTCAAGAACAAGTCTCTAATACATTCAATGGAAGAAGGTGAAAAATCAGAAAAAGGTGTATCAATTGCAAGCATAAATTTAGATGTTAACGTTAAATGTTCTGTTTCTGAGAAACATCTTAAATAGAGAGCATGGTTTCACTGAAAATTAAGTATAACATTTGCAGTAAAATTAAGAAACAAATTAATTTTACTTCCTTCGATTAGGAGAGTACTGACATTGCAGAAATTCTTTGTCTTTATGAACTCATCTACAGATTCTCTGTTCTTTCAGTATTCAGTACATTATCAAATTGTATCTGAGCCACTATGAATTCATGCCCCAGAGGGCAAGAACCCAAATTTAAAGTCATCATCATTCTGTGTATTTTCTGCTCAGTTGAAGGTTTTATGGTACAGGCTGAATGTCTTATCAGGACAATCCTAAAAATAAGCTAATGCAGCGGGGACAGGATTTATTGGATATGTACACTCACCTTCAGCTGATGTTCTCCCTAGGTCAGTTCTCATGTGATTGGCAAGGGATCATGACAGCTTGTATCTTCCTATGAGAAACCTGTGTAGACACTGGTAATTAGAACTGCCACTCAGTCCTCCCTGACAACAGCTACTGCACTGGCTCTGGGCCTCTGAACTAGCTACTGCCTCTGGAAAATCCTGTTTCCCAGTGTTTTCTCCTCCGTAGGCACATGCCTAATTGCATGTAAACATTCTGTAATTTATTATGTGACACAAAAACATTGGTACCTTCAAGCTGAAAATACACTGGTTGATAAATACTGAAAAACTATGATTCTAAAATGTCACTTACAATATTGTTCTCCAGCTGCCTTCCCTGACTGGTTGCTGAACTAAGGATACTTCCTAGGTAATGGAAAATCTAAAAAGGGTCTCAGTCTGTCTTTTAAGGAGCCTGATTCTTAGTCAAAATTATGAGTGTTGAAGCTTACAAGTCAGCACAGCTTTGGAAAAAATTCTCCATTTCAAATTGAAAGTACTAATGCATTTTCCCTGTACTATTCTATCTCAATCAGAACAAGAATAAAAAGGCTCAATTACCTATTAGTATAATTTTCCCATAATTGATTAATTCACTAACTGTTAATAACTGCAACTAAGAAGGGAAAAGAAAATTAAGAAAGAAACCACCCCAGCAATGCAACAGTTCACAGCTGTATTTAAGAGACTGTGCATAAGGGAAGGTGTTTGGAAATATTTGCAAATTAAAATGAGACTGAAAAATTTCCTTATACTAGGATAACTACAGAATGAAAGCTGGATCTATTCTTGGGTTTGGTGCAGTTTGGAGGTATTATTTCAAATACAGCTTCCTTGTCTGTGAAATAGGGCTGACAATAGAGCTGCAGTTTCCATGCACAGTGCCCAGTTATTTAGATCTCGTCATGTTAAATAGCATCTTTCTATCCCACAGTGGGGAAAATATATCCAGAGTGAGGTAGTAAGGAATTGTTGAGCTTCAGAGCTGAAAAGGCAGTGAAATCTAATCTCCAGACCATGGAAATCAGTGGAAACTGACTTCAAAACACTGTTGATTTCAGTGGTTTTGGGATGAAGGAGAACAAACTTACTGCACAAAGACAAGTCTGTTTTGCAGAGCAATGTTTCCTGACAGGAGCAGCCTGTCAGACAGCAGCAGGCTGTACCTTTGGGGCAGACCCACATTGAAGGCTCTGCACAGTTCTGGGGTGTCCAGGAGCATCTCAGGGAAGGAGTTCTCCCTCTGTCTCCCCACAGCTTCTTCAAGGCACCAAGGAGGATGTTCTGGCTTACCCCTAGGGTTAAGCAGAAAGCACTTGGCACCAGACCACAGGTGCAGATCCCCACGGAGGATGGAAGCCAGCCTGTGTGGGAAGGGCTCGGCACAGGGACCTGCTTCTCTTTCTTACCCATTCCCACTCCATTAACATCCAGCCTGCGACCTATGGGAATTTCAGATGTGCAGAATCACACCCAGAGCACTGAGCTGGCCAGACTTTGAAGGCATTGCAACCACTGCAATGCTAAGTTTCTTTTCCCAGTGACAATCCAGCCCAAGAAGAGCATGGCACAGTGTATTAAGCATCTTGATAAAGTTGTATGCAACCACTCTTTAAAAACCAACCCAGAAATGGCAGTGCTGTATTTTTAGACAGATAATTACATGTGTATTTCCATATATGTACTTCAAAATTAATCCAGTAGTGTAGTCATACAACAGGTCAGAAATTACTGAGGGAATAGCACCATTTCCTTTTTAGACATTGATTATAGCATGGTATTTGAGTAATACTTTGGCACAGTGCACAGGGAAATAAGTGTGGATCTCTAGCCTTGTTCACAGACTCTTCCCCTTAAAGCATCTTCCCACCACTAACACAACATAATCTTCACTTCTATCACTGTTAAAATATCTGTTGTCTGCATTTGAAAATCCTTCTAAATTCAACACCAAATCCACAGAATTCTACTCCATTGACTGCACACAGTTTTCAGAGGATGCAAACCCAGTGTGTTGGTAGTGCCAAGCTTAACCAAGATAACCACCACCCTCTTCCCAGAGGAAACACTTTGTAAGTAACAAAGTATGCACTGATAACCTGTGGAAAAATGCATTTTAGAAATGTAATATAAAGCAATCTTCAATCCCAGGAAACAGAGGGGAAAGATGAAATCACATTTTAAGCACTGAAGTAGCGTAATGGCAGTCAAGTAATTAGAACTTTCTTCCTTTAGACAGCATGCACTATCACTGCTCTTAAAAGCTCACAGTGTCCATAATATTTCTGTTTTGAAACAAATAAGCTTTTGTTTATTCCTCTCTGCCCCCACCCTTCACTACTGTGTACTAATCTCTTTACCCCTTTTCCACATCCTAGCAGAACAAGCATCTCCTGAGAAAATATTCTGGATTATTTATGGTTGGATTTTTTTTTTTAATGTAACTACTTATTAACAGAGGCTAAAGAAGTTCCCTTTTAATTTGTGAACTGCTCCTTCTCAGAGCTGTTCCTGTCTGCAACTCCATCCAGTGACCACTCTGTCAAGCTGTAGCCTTTCCTGATCCCTGTAAATATGATAAGTGTGTACTCAAGAGGTACACAGGGTAATGTAATTAGGGTAGCCAACCCCTAATTACATGTGAGCCCATTTCAGTTCAGGTTTGAGTCTAGAAATCTTACAAACTTTGAGTAGTACCTCATTTTTGCTGGTGCAGCCATGAACATCAACATCTCCTCTAGCAGGAAAAGGTCAAAACCATTCTGAAGGTCTACAAGACCCAAAGGATGATCCAGATGGTACCCTGGGAATGTTCTTAGTTTACATAACATAAAAAGACAGCATGAAAATTATTTTTGCTCAACCTGACTAAAAATATATGGGCAACATCAGTAATGGATTCTATTTCCTCTTACTGAAAGGCAATTTAATAAATCATCCTTTGCCATAGTGCCACTAATTGCAATGGATTCTGAAAAAAAATCCCAAATGATTTTTTTTTAGAAAAGTCACACATCCTGAAGGTACACTGCTGGCAAGCCCTCCAGTGTTTATATTACAAGCCAAGCAATTTAAATAATCCCCAAGTTCATTACATTGAGCTAGATTCACAGGAAAGGTCCTCTCTTCCACTGGTTTCCAAGAATAAACCAACACAGACCATCTTATTTTTCACAACTGATGGGTTTTGTGTGGCTAAACTACGGTAGCAAGACTTTAACAACTGCGGAAAAGACTGTAAAACTTTCTGCCCCTTATTAACCACTGTGTGACTATTAGGTTTATGGGCAATGTTAACTTTGCAGCATAGGAATAAAAACATTGTAAACGGTCTCCAAAATGTTGGAAGCAATTTTCCCCAAGAGAGGCAGGCAGCCCTTCCAATCCCAGTAAGGTATGGAAAGGGTCATGTGGCACACATGTAAAACTAGATTAGACTCTCTGTTGCTAAGTAATTAAACCTAATTGTAAACCTGGGCAAGTGCTGAATTTAAAGCTGAGCTCCCTGTTCAGGGCTCCAAAACCTCTGTTGAAAATCCATGGAAAATGAAAACTGCCTCTTTAAAAGAAATCAGCTTGCAGCTTCCCAGAACGGAGCCCCTGGGCAAGTGGTTCAAAATATGATTTTTATAAACAAATCTGACATAGCAAACTTAATGCAAAACCCTATGCATATAACATCACTTATGTGTGCAACTCATTTAAATTATAGCTGTAGAGAGAAGGAAATAAAACTGGCATATTAACCTTTGGCACAACAGTACTCACATACTAGCAATGTTCAGCAGCAGATGATATTATTGTGACTCCCACTTGTATTGTCATAGTGAAGGGTCTGTCAGAATTCATGTTTGAAACCTCCACAGTCAGAGTTTATTAATTCAGCCATGAGCATCCGTTCCAGACCTATGCTGGCATGCACAGTTTTAAGAGCAGAATTTTTTTTTACTCCAACTTCATTTTTCCCCACCACTGTTGTATTTAAAGTCATTGAAAGCAAAAAGAAAAGATAATCAAATTTTTATGAAAAAAGACTCCTCAGCATCATCATATTTAAAAATACTGAACAGAAAAATAAAGTATGTCAGAAATTAATTAATATAACATTGCACTGCTTCTTGCCACAAACTCCTTGGATGCCAGGGTTCTCAAATGTTCCTTCTAGAGAATGCTCTGCTAATTCTTCCTCAAGAGAGAGAACCCTTTCCAGCAATCCAAAAGGACAAGCTAATGCACAAGAAATATAGATTTGTTAAAAAACAAATTATAAATTAGATTTAAAATATTTTCAGAATTTTTTTTGTTGAATTCTCCACATAGTTGAGTACATTCCTATACAACTAACAAAAGCATCATGTAAAAAGAGCCTTCCTGGTTAAATAATGTCTTAAAAAATGTATTAATTTGGGTAGCTTTGGCAACAATACTAAGGCCTTTATATAAGTTATTGACCTGTTTATATGCTTTGAAACATTTTGGTCATAAATTCCAGACATAGGACTAACTCAAGAGCCATCACAATGGAAGTGAAACAAGAGCAGACCTGCTGCTGAGCTGGAAAATACAATGGCTGAAATCATCATCCAGTTATTGGCAATGCTACTAAATTTGAGAGAAGTTATTTAGTCAAAATATCAGAGGGCTATAGCAAGACACTTTCATATTATATTTATTTAAATGACATCTAGATATGCTGTTTTGAGCAATTCTCACCCTCTTATTTTGTGGAAGAATCCTGAGAGCCAGCTCTATTTCCCTGACTGCCTCCTACCAGCAGTCCCACGAGCCAAGCTGTGACATGGGCAGGGCTGAGCAAAAGAATGTGTGATGGAGTTTTAGTATTGCAGGATTAAGAGTTTGATGAATTCTTATCCTCTTTGATAAAATCTTATCTTCTTTGATAAACTGGGACAAATCAGGACTGCAGGAGCTGCTCTCCAAGCTGTACCTTGCACAAGACCAAAGATCAATGCAAGTGAAGCAGAAGGGGGAAAAAAAAAAGACAGATTCCAAATACCAAAAATAAACTGCGAAGAAACTTAATCCCCAAAAGGTCAGAGGTACATCTGAAAGGGCCTGGCCATGCCTTTGTATCAGAATGTTACAACATTAGCCCTAATGACTTAATAGTTTTGCCCTTGAATTGTGTCAACAGGAACCTATCTTATTACATGGTAAATTAGTTGCTTCCAGCCTACTCCAGACTCTGAAGTGATGGGAAGACAGAGGTTCTTCTAGCAAAGTTAGAAATGCAGCCTTATACCTAAACAGTGCTGCTGAGCAGTATTTGGTATCGTTTTCATTTTTGTAATTGGGTTTGAGTAAAATAAGGCTGGACACAGCATGGGGAAGAATTCCCTGCATTTGGCATTCAGGAGCCAAAATTAAAAGGAGGGCATCTCTTTTGAGTTCTGTTGTGCCGTGTCATCAAAGGTCATCGTCTGCTACAGATATCAGGGGATAATGAGATAGGGTCAGGCATAATGAAGGCAGGCTCTAGGTAACAGAGGATGCTTTCTTTTGCTACTTCCCTTCTCTCAGAGAAGTTTGCATCCTTTACAGGCTTTCTTCACATCCACACAAAAACAACTTCCAAACGTGGCGCAGCAAAAGCCACCAGGTGTCCAAGGTGCATCAGCACCTAACTATTCAGAGCTTGTCCCTGAATACAACAAGAGCAGTAGATTCTAAGAGTTACAGTTACCAGGCAATTGTCCCATTCTGTTAAAATTGGAAAATTCCTCATCTTTTGACTTATCTGGAAGTCTTTGCTTCACATCTGCCTTAAAAGCCTGTCTCCTGTCAGGCAGACAAAGGGTTACTTTTCACAACAAATGCACAAGAAAGGAGAGACATGCTTATATCATTCTGTAAGTCTTCTTTAAGGAGTTTTATAGGCAAGTAAGATGCAGCTCCAGACACTAGACTTTTAAATCATTTAAAGCTGACATAAGCTGATCCTAGGCACGGTTTATAATCATGTTTTTACTTTTCAGCTCTGACAATTACAAATTGTTTGTATTAGCTGCACAAGTATTCCTATCCAGCAGTATTGTCAAAGCCCATCCATCCCAGTCTCAAAACAGCACACCAATCCTCTGCTTTGCCAGGCTCCATCCACAGCCTTCATCTCACAGCTACCAACCCAGCAGGGAGGGGCAGGAGAGATCTACAGCCTGCGAGGAAAAACCCCTCATCTGCAATCTGTGGTAGCTGCAGCTTCCCCATGTTTCAATGTGGTTTTCAGACCATCTCAGCGTGACAGGAAGAAGCCTGGCATCCTCTAAACATGTTGCACTTGTAACCTTTGAAGATGTTCAAAAGAAAAGAAGAGAAATAATAAATGAAAGGTCTTAACCATTTTGCGTGAAGTTTCATGAAAAGTCTTGGGGCCTAACTTGACTGGAACTATTTTAAGTGTTCCTCTGCTACAGCAGCGGTGTGTCATATGAAAGGCTTTGTTTGGCATCTATCCACTGTTATAAATAAAAAACATATTTATCTTTGGTCATGCATATAATTTAAAAGTCGGACAGAAGAAACCTTTTTTCTCCTCTTAAATCTGTAGCAAGATAAATTCTTATAAATTATTTCTCTTAAAAGGAGGAAAAGAAAAAAAAACAACAAAACAATAACAAAATAGCTTGGTTATTGGGAAATCTGGAAAACAGATTATTTCTTTGGATGGAACAAAGTGTGTGTGTGTGTCATCATGACTTTAAACAGTTCCATGGTTCCCTATGGAAATACTTAATTGAAGCTAATAAGATGTGGAGTTATCAGTGGTTTTCCATGATAGATTTCATATGGTTCCCCCAAGATATTTTACCTCCTTTAAAATGTAGTGACCTAAGATTGTTTTAACTGGTGATCTGAGCAGCCACCACTGCTAATATTAAATGTGAGAGAAACCCTGCTCACAGAGGGGCAGGAGTTTGGACATACCCCTTGAAACTCCAACTTCTGTGCACCAAAGTCACTCCAACTTCTAATTTCTAGCATATGTGACAATAGAAATACCATAGAAGTCTTCAAATGAAAGACTTACTTGCCTCTGAACAATTGGAGCATGGGTCAGAAGTCCTTTCTTTTGGCATCATAAAATAAGGAAGTTAACTAATTACCAGCAGACTACAGATTCCAACACAAATCTTCCCGCAATTCCGATGTTTCATACGGTGATCCTGATAAACTCATCCCTGTGGCAGGACAGAAGATCAGGCCCACCTTCTTCCATTAAGCAGACTAGTTGATCATGAGTATTTGATATGTAATTTTTGACTAGTTAAAATCTTGTGCCTTTCTACATCTCAGTTCAGAACAGCAAATCCCTGCTGGATTTGAGATGGAGATACGGTGTCCATACAGAGGACTCCATATATTTACATGCCCTAATGGAGAGCCAGTAAAGCCTTCTTTAAGTGCAGAAACTGGTTATTTGGAGTCTGCAAAGTGCAGTTGCTTTGTAAGCATCTGTACATATCCATTTCTGATAACATCTCAAAATAAATGAGCCAATGTACCTGTGCCACTATATATGATTAAACCATTCTGAGACTTAGGGAAGAAGAAAACTTTTTCTTATATTCATAGCAGCTGAGTTTATAAAGGACTTTGAGAAGAGGTAAAATGTGTAAGTTTGGCAATAATTTCACACCTACATTTTGGGTAATAAACTCTCTCCCTAAAATTGGCCAGCATCAAGTGGCTTATCATTATTTTCCCTCAGGATGAGAAATTTACAGACTTTTCCGGCATAACCACATTTTGCCTTCAGCAATTTTTTTTTCCTGAAAACATACTCCCTGTGCTTGCAAATGCATCCACTGCATATGTCTCTTTTTAATGCTAGTATTCATTTTGGACAGGCCATCTCCACTGATAAAGTCAAGTACATGTCTGTGGGATCAAGCACCACCTATCAGTAACTGTGTCAGCAAGCACAGTGAATTCATTAACCTATAACCAACCTTGGTTGGTTATAACTAACTAACTAACTAACTAACTAACTAGCTAACTAACTAACACTGAGCAATATTGCATTCAGATTAAAGAAACTGCATGCAAGCACCACGACACAGGAAATACAAGGGTACAATAAACACCATGGTATAACGCTTTTGAGCACAGCTGAAGTAAACATAGACTGAATTTTAAGATGAGGCAACTACTTTGCAGCTGCTCTCCAACACTTGGGATTAATACAGCATTCTTTAGGAGGTGAACAAGGTGACCAGGAACTCTGCATTTATTTCCCATCCAGCAAAGAGTAAAAGTTGCCTGCTGAAAGCAATTCCCATCTTAGGCACCCAAAGAGTGTGTCACCTCTTGATTTTCATGGACCATACAGAGAAGCAAGGACAGCTGAGCTCCTAAACCAGGTGTCTCATCTTAGCAAGAAAAGGATCCAGGCCGAATTTTTGGGCATATTTCTGTTAGGAGTTTTTCTGTAAGACATTCTGTAAGTTAATGTGTGTTCCTAAAACACAAAAGTGCCTAAGATTTCCAAGGTTAGCAACTCACACTTCTGAAAGCAGCACACAAACTCAGATACTGTGGGATTCTTTACCAGTGCAAGTTTTCATCCATCTCAGCATATGGATGAACTGAGCAGAGGAGAAGCAAGCCTGATTGTAATTACATTAAGCACTTTGGCAATAAGGAAAAGTTTGTACTTGTACACAGATGGCTTTATGTTACAATGCTATAAATGTGCCAAGTTTCATGGTTTCACCACATGATACAAAGAAGGGGCTTGATCTGAAGTCTGTGCAAACCTGCTGAAAAGCTCTCCCTGGTTTCAGGGTATCGCTATCAGGTTTTTGATAAGTCCACTGAGCACACCTGGATAAGGAAATAGCCTTTTGTACCAAAATTCAATTATTCTTTTACCATTTTAACACTGTTTGCCAATTTTAGCTCAAGTCATGCTTTGGTGACTGTTTTCTTTAAAGGATAAACGAAAAAGTCTGGTTCAGGCTGATTAAAATTACTTGGCCTGCCCACTGATGCTCATCTACACTAGAAACCAAAACTTTGCAGAACTCATAGGAGCTACCTGGGGAAGAAATATATTACATTCTTATTCTGAGTCCTGGTGTTTCTGATTCAAGTCCTCTTTTCTGTGACCTTTCTATTACTTCAGGAAGGTAAGAGATTTTAAAATTTACTTTAAAAGTCCTTAATTTAGAAAAATAAACAAAAATTCTCTCAACCCATTCCTCAGTGTCTCATCATAACTTATTTTAGGGTAATAAATCTTCACCCTGACAGCTCTCTGATGATGCATTATGTTAATACATCATAATGACAATACTTGTAATATATGATGAATATATTTTCTGAAAGGAATATCATGTATACATTCCATCTTCCCAACAAAGAAGAAGGTTTGTGAAAAGGGGGAGAAGGGGAGATAAAAGATGCTCTTTACCCAGAAGGCAAAATCTCACAAGAAAATGTGGAAATAAATTGATGGCCCTAATTAAAATAGAAAGAGAATAAGAAAAAAATGCTGTCCAGCACGAGCAACTTCTATCAGTAAGATTGCTGTTTGTTCCTCAAATACTGCTATTCAGGCTGCATTATAAAAGGGAAATCTTTTAATGTACTTGTCTCAGTCGTGCTAATACAGGCATAACAGCCACTAGGAAATAATCATGATGGCTTTGATAGAGTTGGAAGATTGCAGTAATGACAGGTGCAATATTTAAAAGGGTGAGCAAGGTCTGCAAACAGAAATAACTGGCAGCCCTGTTGAATAATCTGCTGATAGTTGTGGACGCTCCTAAGAGTCATCTGTGACTGGCACAAACCAAAATCCTGAGCATGGACAAGGTGATGACGGGGTTTTCACCAGGAAATAATTAATTTTTGTCTTTAAGCAAGACAGATATGAATTCATTAATTAATTTCTGATATGGATATCTAGTCTTCCACAACACCACCATACCTTAGAACCAGATCATGGGCTGGTGTTTTCTGTGCTGGGCTCTGCACAAACAAAACAAAGACACTGCTGGCCTCAAACAATTTAAACTCAATTTCAAAGGTTTAGAATGCAAAATCAGCCCCTGGCTTAGCAGAGCCTGTTGTCTGGGCAGAAGGTAGAAGGAATTGATCCAAAGTTACTGATGGCACAAAGATCACAAGGGTGGTCAGAAATTACCTCCAAAATAGAAATAACACTCTTTTTTTTTTTCAGGAACGTGGTTTTTCCACTCACTATCTAGTTACTGAAATCTTAACTTTCAGTTTAGGTGCAGAGAAAAGAACCAAAACAAAGTCAAAGAGTTGAATGAGCTTCTGACTTTTTAGGAGTTCTGTTACTGATCCAAAGTGAAAAGCTTGGGTTTTAACAAAACACTTACCCACAGGTTCTCACTCTGCCACTGAAATGGACTCTGATGATAAATGTTCTAGTCTGACAAATACAGGGCTGCACAGGACTAAAGTAGTTTTTGTTTCTGCTTGGTCTTGCTAAAGCTGCAGTGGAGAGGTAGATCTGATGCCTGAAACAACTCAGAGGGCTGAGATATTCTTTTTTAGATGAAGAATAAAAAACCAAAATTCCTGTGAGACATTTAATGGAAGAAAAAAGATGTTGTGATTAAGATACACAAGAAAAGATTAAAACATTGAAATAAGCATGAAATAATAAAAATAAAGAAACATCCAATCATATATTTTGGTGTGAAATCATCCAAACTGACAAGAAAGTTGTGTTTGAACATAGTGGCAATAATTTCAACTCCAGTGTAAAGTTCTGCATAAAGAGAGGCTGTGGACATTGCTATTTTGACTTTGCTAGAAACATTTAAGGAAAGGGCTCCAGATTCCTGATAGGGACTGGCAGGTCTCACTCTGCCACAGAAATGCTAAAGATGGAAACATCAACAGTGCAAGCAAAGTGACAGGGATGTCTATTACTGTGTTGAACATGTGAAAACAAGCAATGATACCCAATGCTAGGCAGTAGTCACATTCTCTGAGTGTGACTGGAGTATTTCTGCAAGGTGCTAATTGACCTCTGAATCTTCAACCTGCAGAAGAGATATGAGCAATAATGAATATTGGAAGCCACTGTGTGATAGCCAGTGGGGTTTTGCTAGCAAGCATCTCCCAAGGGATGATTACAAGCAAAAATAAAAGGTTTTAATGGAAATCAGTTGATAGAATCAACCCTACTACATCTACTGTCACTTTTCTATCACCACTTGCAAGAGTCTTGCAATGTTATTTTGCATTGCAAGCATTTGTCCTTCAGTTGTTGAAGGGAAAAAAACCAGCTCATTTTGTAGATGGGACATCCTTTTGGGTACTGCTGCTCTGAGTCAAGCAAGCTACATTAACAAATCCCACCAATGCTAGATGTCTTAGGCATGCCAGGTGTCCTCTCAATTACAGGGAAAAAAAAATAAAATAAAAATTGAGAAGTGTCACAACTGTATTGCTTTTCATGCAGGAATTGAGTCACTTTCAGGCTGACCTTTAAACCCAGTGATATGGGTTTGAAAGAAACAATTAAAAATCCAAAACAGAGCATCTTTATTAATAAGGCCAGATTATTCAAATTATTTTATGAGAATGTTCCTCATTATTTTTTTTTCTTCTATATTAGGTGAGAAGCACATTTAGGAAGTCCTGTTAACTTCCATTCAATCCACAGATCTGCATTACTGTAAAAAATTGCTCAGCTAAAGTTCACACAAAACAAAAGTGAAACTACCCCAAAGGAATCTCTGTGTTTCTAGACAATTTTCTTGCTGAGTTTCAAATATTAAAACTCTCCCAGTTGTTAAATAAAGAGTGATGAGAAAATGCATGCAATTTTAATTTCCACTGGGATTCTGCCTGGTGTGAGACAATCATGTTGTTAGATATTTTTCTAAAGAGTAAAATAACGTTATAGCATCTGTGAAGGATGTTATGAAGAACACGGTACTGAAATAAAAAAAAACATTTTTATCCCAGATTAGCTACTTGTTATGCTTTTTGATGAAATTGCTTGAAATAGAATTTATGCAAAGCTTTATTATCTAAGACACTTCAGCTCAAGTTGGTGTAACTGATGTATCTATTAGGGTATCTATCTTGTAGTTAATGAAGGCTTGATATATCAGCTAAGGAGAATCCAGGCAAGCACAATGGATATATATATATGTATCTATAAAATGATATAATGTTCACTTGTTTGCCCCTCTCCAGCAATGTTTAAGCAGCAGCATATGTTAAAATCAAAACTGGTGTTCACTGGTGCTCCCTGCAGGGTCACAGGTTAGCAGAATGGCTGGGTATTCACACACCTGAATTGAACTGAACACCTGCCTTTGCTCTTCTTTTTTGTTTCTTTTTGAAATTCTGGTGGAATTTCAGGTGCTCTGGAAAGATATTGTAGGAAGACCGAAAAATGAGGAATGACAAAGAAGAATTTCTTTTCAAAAACCCCATCAAATTAGAGTCTTAGCTATAACTAGTTCATAATCCCTAGCTCATAATCAGGCTCTGGAAACAGATATGCCAGGACTGAAGTATCACATTGTAAAGGTAAGGAGAAATTTGTTTTGGAGGTTTGGCTCTGGTTGAAAAAGAACTCAAAGGGGCTTTCTAAACAAGCCCATTGTGAGAAAAATTAAAAATGTCACCCATGAGTAGGAAAGCATCCTCCTAGAAAAGTAATCACCTTGTCTGATTTTGTTTATTGCTTTGTTTGTCAGATCTGTAAACATTTTCTAAAATATTTTAGCTTCAAGGAAGGAAATAACACTAATGGAAATGCTACCTCAAAATGTGTCAGTTTTGTAATTGAGAATAAATACAGAAATAGTGACAAAACCAACATTAAATACTGACAATAATGTATTGTTTCAGTTCTTGCACTTTTTAAAATGTTTAAATAAAAAGACTGGGGACCTGCCTTCTTCTAATTCTTTCAGGGACCTACAAAATCTTTTTCTCCTTTTCTATTAGTAATGCTATTGAGTAATAGAAATTAGAACAAGGATGAAACAGGAGGAATACTTATTTTCATGTCTCTACTCTTTCAGATAGTTTTCACAAAGGAAACTGTTCTCTTCTAAATCCAGCCACAGTTTAGGTGAAACTAAATTCTTTCCAATCCACTTATATTTGTTTGTTTTGATGGAGGTGTTTTTCCAAGGGAGATGTTCTAGAGGAATTTTCCAGGCTTGAGGGCAGCTTGCATGCTTTGTGTCTTCTCCTCTTAAATGGCAAACTTTTTCATGGAATGGGTAAAAATCTAGGCAAGCAAATCACATTTGTGGCTCTTGGCCTAATGCTTGTCTGAGTGTAAGGAGTAGGTAATGGCAGGAATTTTATACCATGTATTCCTTGACAGGCAGCTGCATAGCTGTGAGAGTGACAAGGAGTTTATGTATCCTGGAGATAGGGGAAAGAACAAAGGGAAATAGGAGGAAGGGGGAGAAAATTAAGTGGCAAAATCAGCAGTTCCTGTAGTGGGACTATATTGCTGATTCATTTTCCTTGGACAGGATTTAGAAAGAAACATAATAGGCACATTTCTCCAGATTTATTATATTTGGAGGTAGTACGTTTAAGTAGAATAGACAGAGTGGGTGATATGAGTGAGAATCTAATGACAATACTAATTAAGGGGAATTTCAAGGCCAACCAAAGTGAAGGAGACAAACTCTCAGTCCCCTGCACTACTGACAAAGTGGTTCCCCTTTCATTTCTGGACATTTCCAAAGATAAAACTGAGACAAAACAGCATAAGTGAAGACAAAATAATGACAAAATCAGGATCTAGGCAAGAGCTCCAGCAAAAGCTGTTCCAAAATCAAGACAACAATAGCAGCAAATCCAAAAGCAGCAATATGGGTTCTAGGAAGCACTGCAGCTTCCTCCTCTCTTCAGGGCTCTAATCAGAGCCATCTGCAGGGTGCTAGTCCTCTTGAGGCTGACATGCAAGATCTTTACACTCATATTTGCGTTCATGCCCTGCCAGTAATGAATAGATTTCTCAGGGACTTGCATGATTCATATCCATGAGATAGAGAGCACTCCAAGCCATCCCTAGAGCCTTGGGAGTAACCTTAGGAGACTCCACGTGGGTTTCTGCAGGTCTGGCCTCTGGTGTGGTGGCCCTACAGCTCTAAGGTTTCTCCAAAAGCAGTGCCAGCCCCTGACATCTTTCACAAGTGACTCAGGAATTTATCTAGGGCTGCCAGAAAGCCTTTATCTGTTGCAGTAACAGAGCTCAGACCTGTGTGGGGTCATCACCACACACCAGGGAACCCGTTTTCCCACAAAGCTGCTACAGCCTGGGCTATGGCTGGCTACACAAGTAGCAAAGGAGATCTGAATCTGGCTCATTTTTCCTAAGTGGCTGACGAGAACTTTTCAAAGCTGCAGGGTCAGAAGGTTTCTCTCCTCACTGTGCTTCAGAAACTCAATGCCACTTGAATGGGCTCTTGTACTAACTTTACTCTGTCTGAAACTCCCAAAACAACATTCTTAAAAAATGTATTGACTGGTTTTGCACATGCAAGGTCTTCTTCAGGTTACTTAAAAAAAATTAGATAAGATCATTGGGAACAGAGTAGTTCACAGCTTACTTTGCAACACCACAGCTGTCAAAACATTAAAGCACGGAAACAAAAGTTGAAATTAGAGATAAAAAGCAAATTTAAATGTCTTTGGTGATTTCTATGTAATAAGGGAGGTTTTGGAGCTCATGCTGGTATAAACAAGAAGGAAAGAAAAGCCAACCACTGAAACTGGCAATAGGGCTAAGAAAAAGTCAGATCCATTCCCCTTCAATCCAGAGACTATTTTTGTAAACAATGGCCATATTTAAACTCAAGTTTCAAACACAGAGAATGGGTGATTAATACCCTGTCCTGCCTCGTGAGTTTGTAACAATTCTCATGAATTGTTTGTTGCAGTTATAGTATAGCTGAGACCAGGTGTCCTTTGGGGCCCCACTGCCTTATGATGCAATTAATGCACATAACCCTCTGCCATCTATAGATTTTGAGCCCTAACGTGCTGTGTGCACCAGGATGAGGGTGTTTTGGGACCAGCAGTGTCTCACAGAGACCTCTGTCTTTGCATCTTTTGCATCTACCTCTTCCTCTGTCTGATCTTTTGCATCTACCTCTTCATCTACCTCCAATCTCCTGGGTGCTGGAGCTGATGACTTGCAAGAACACCCTTTTATAAGAGGCCAGAGTAAAACAGGGGTGACCAGGTAACTACTCACATATATCCAGTGGCCCAACTAGCCCCCACTTAAATAAGATGGTTAAGTGGAAAGAATGGTGAAACTCCCACTGATATCCACTGGGCCAGCACGTGACATTATTTGTCAGTGCATGGAGGGGTTTTTTCACTCTTTTTGTCTCACCTCACCTTTTCCAAACAATTTCTGTGTGTCTGCTGAAGAGATTTCCAACCACCACTGTTTCAGTCATCAGATAATTTGCTTTTTTGTCCCAGAAGGATTTCATTCTATGTGTTTACTTCTTAACTCTGTGTACACCCACAAACTAACATCTTCTTTGCATTTAGTTGGCAGTAGAGGGGCATGCAAAATCAAAGCCCTGTTCTGCTGAAACTGCAAGATGAAACACAAGAAAACTCTTAACTTCAGGGAGTATTGCAGAGAGAAAATAGGAAGTGGAACAACTTTTAAAAATGCACACTTTTCTAATGCACTAAAGCCTTCTCTGCTTTTGCCAAAACTTCACTTATAAGAAAAAACAGCTGTGGATTTGATTTCTATATTTCTCAGCCATTAGTCAACAGAGGATTCAATTTTAAAGCACAAGACCTATAACATACAGAGTGAATCATTTCTTGTCTGCATATAAGAGAGCACAGATAGATAACATGCTTAGTGAAAGCTTTATCACCAAGGAAACACATTTATAAGCATTGAATCTAGCACCTTAACATTTACAACTCACTTTAAAAAAATGCCAGCTGTAAATAAGTCCATACTCATAACTCGAATTATGTGGTATCTATCACTCATGCCTGTTTTAAGAATTGCTCATTGCTTTAGAGTGGCAATGGGCAAAGCCAATCTGTGAAAGTTCAGAGTTTCGGGAGATTCGGACTCTGAACTACCACAAGTTAATTGTTGCAGTGAGTTAATAATTTTTTGGTAATTATGTCCAACCAATCCATAAGTAACCCCCTCACAGAATAGGTTTTATCTAGTGCCACTTGCTATTTCCTAAAGGTCATGGAGTCTCTTTTTCTCACCTCTAACAGCTCACCTTTCCTGCCTGTACTATGGGGAAGCATAATTCCAGTAGAGTGGAAATTCAGTCAGCAAATGAGGCATCGATATAAATATTCATGGGGAAAAAAAACTTTTGAAAAAATGTTGAGAAGAGAGGGTAGGTAAATCATGTCATCCTCAGGAGACCACTGAGATATGCACTGTCAATTTACATAGATTTGCTTAAAATTTTGTGTGTAATTTAAGAAGTGTTTTCATACTTACTAAATGATCACCCTCTTGCTGGAATTAGGGCATCTCTTGAGCACTGGACACTTGATCCAGAGTATGGAGCAGTTTCACAGATGCCATGTGGCACCCATTTGTCATATCCTGGATTTACAGTCTGGCAATTGGCAAGAGAAATTATTCTGGATAGTTCAGGGAAATGTTTCTGCCCCAGTAAATAAACACTATTTATTTTATTTTTATTTTAATTTTTTTTATTTTTTTTACAAAGAGAATTTGATCTAGGATTCTTTCCCCACTTTTCAAACCCTTGAAATCCAAACCAAGATCCTGATATAAAAGCAAGCCATGGGAGAAGCACGTGAACTCACAGGGACCAGCTGCATGTACAAGGCTAAGTTTCTGTACAAGCACTAGAAGATAAGCATTATCTCAGAGCAGAGTCCTAACACAGTTCAGCACAACTTAATCTGATAAAGATTCATCTTCAAGGAAAAAAAAATCTGGAAAAATTTTGAAAATGCTTGGTTATGGCTTGTTCAGCTTGTGGCTGTGGTTACTGGTAACACTTATTGACCTTGGAAGAAGGTGAGGTTGATGCCATGTGCCTTTAGAAAGCCAGCTCTGAAAACTTGATGTACTGACAATATTTGACTCCTTGCAGTTAATCCTAAAAAGACACACTTTCATAGAGACATTTTCTTAATTGGGAATCCACTGAACTCAGTTCATGTCTGGCTCCTGTCTGGTTCCATAAGCCTCAAGACATGAATAAATGGAGCTATTTGCCAACTCAGGACTCAAATCACTAACAATCATAACATCTAGTGGCCAGAAGAGCTTGAATACCAGATTCCAGCATCAAAATTGGACCATTCCATGAAGAATAATATAAAAATAATTACTTCAAAGCCACTGACCATGAAGAAATGGAACACTGACTATTTAGTAATGATGCAATCTTGAACTTTCACACCACATCTGAGGAAATTTTACTTCACTATAATTGAGTTCATCAGGTTCCATGAGTATGCCCATGTTTTCTTCTCCATTTCTCAAAGATTTTCACTGGTATGATGCAAAGGACAGTTCTATCTACTGGGAGGTTTTCTCTGTTAATCTGAAGCAAGTTCATCTCAATTTTTATTTCACCACTGTTTGTAGCTTTTTAGCTTTCAGATCCTCCCTAATGACAGTGGCTGGAGGAATAGAACACATGTACCTTTTATAAAGATAAAATGAGAAGCCATGTTAAGGCTTCCTCCGTTTTTTTTTAGTTTTTCACTTTTCTAAAGACAACCTTTTTTTCAACCCTGATGCCATAAAAAAGGTGATGTCATAATTTATTATATTAAGCTTGTTACTAAAATGTCATTACACAAGTGATGTTTTAATTGATGATGCTAAACTGGTTAGCAGGAAAGTGTCAAGTGTCACTTTCATGACATAAACTGCCAGTTATGATTATATAATATCAATTATTCTTTGGAGAACTGCATTAGATCAGCTACATCTGAACCAATGGAGTTGGGGCAGGTTCATATTTTTTTAAATGCTCTTCATCCAGTTCTCATTATTAGGAGTAAAATATACTTCAGATGCAGTTCAGACTTTTATAACTCTCTCCTTGAAACATAATACCTGCCTTTCTCATTTGCCCTTTCAGATGCCATCAAATCAACATTGAACTAAAACAAAAGCAGTGAGACAAATTTTATAACCTTAAAAGCTTGCCTTGTTCTGTAAACATACAAAAAAAACCAAAGTTTGAGATTAAGCTAAGGAAAAATTAAAATAAAACATTATTTTAATAGTAGATTAAATATAGGGCATTAGGATTTGCTGAACAGAATGTTGGTTACTACAAGCCCTGCTTTGATGCTGGACCTCCTAAAGCTTTAGCATCCAGCTGCTCTCCCAATTCCTCTAAATCTTAGGCACAGAACCAAGAGAATATATTAATATCTGAAATGCATGTAGCCAGATCTTAAAAACTTAATCCCTTTTAGGGATAGCTACAAGTAAAAGCAGCAAGTTTAACTCATGTGTATTCTCTGGGTCCAACAGAAGTAGACTGAGTCACTGCTGATGCTGATCTGATTGAGCAAGTTTATAACATTTCCCTGTGTAAAAGCTGCATTCTGCTCCTTGCTGTCAGTGGCACATCAGCTGGCAAAGATGTTCAGAGATATCCTGATAACAAGTTAGATGCAACATAAAACAGTGAGATTCTTATGAGAATTTCCAAGCTGAAATCTCATCTGTTTTATAGAAGACTAGGTACAGTCCCTTTAATGAGGGAGAGCACAACAAGGACTATTTCTTGGTCAAGTCTGTTGGATTTGCCTGAGTTTAAACAAAAAGATTGTTCCCATAAATTTCCCTGTTGTAAAATGGCAAAAAATGGAAAGATAAATGATGTACATCCATGCAGCCACAATGACCCTGAGAAACAGTGGGGATTCCAAAGCCAGCAAAAGTTGGCTGCTAAATAAGCCACACTTTTACTTTCCTGAACAGCTTTGTGCTCAGATCAGAGACACTTTATGATGGAAGGTGGATGTGGGCATGGCTTAAAGATCACACTTCCTTTTACTCTGTTACCCATACAATCTCCAATCAGATCAGATGCCACACTTGGCAAAAATCTTGGAGGTTTGATTAAAAGAGTTGCAGAAGGTGATAGGGAGAAGCTGCAAAGAGCTAAGAGAGAAGCACACTAAGAAATATTTAGAAACACACATGTGATTTTCATTAGGTGTAATGGAGTTGGTGGAAATGAATCTGCAGGGCAAAACTTACCTCATGATTTCATCCATGTAAAAAGAATCTGTTGTTTCCTTTTAAGTCTTTTGTTCTCTACATGTTTTTGCAAGTAATAGATTTGGGTATTAACCCACTTCCCACTTCTTTCTGACAAACCTAATGGTGATAACTGATCCGAGTTCACCAAAAAATAATAATAATAAAAATATATATAAACAAAAGCTAAAAAATATGAATAAAAGCAGAAAAAAAAAGTAAAAATAAGTGTTAAGTCTTGATTATTCATATGTATCAGGTGTTTTATTACATATCCCTAGATAAAATTTTACCTGTCAGATTTTGGGAACATACAAGATTCATCAGATCTTTAATGCAGATGGTGAAATAATGCCAGAATTTTGAACATTTATCCCCTTATAGCCTGCTGTCAGATATTCTCTATCTCACAGACATTCTCATTGGATCCTGTGAGTATTTTTCTCTTTTCCCTGATTGGTTGCAATTATCTAAAATACACTTTCAAGGCAGAGAGAGCTTGCATCAGCCATCAAGCAATGCACCATATCACTCTGATTTACATAACAAGTCAGATAAAAGCTAAACATCAAAGAATGCACACTTGTTGACGTGACAGAAGGTTGACAGAAATCCTGTGAGAAAAAAAAAGCCTCTTACAAGAAAGATGAGGATAGCAGGTTGAACCTGCCCATCCATGTAGTTGCTGCATCATGGAAACATGTTCACAGCCCATGGTAGTACTGATCAACCTGTAACAATCCTCCACCTTACAGAGGCAGAACTGCTTCTAGCATTTCCTTGTAACTGAAAGAAGGCATCCAGACACTAGTGAGTTTCATAAAAGTTATATCATAACTATAATTGGTTGCTAATTAATGTCAGATCACAGTGGAATTCCTATAGAATTACAGAGTGAAGCCTCTTTAATTACCAGCTTATAATTATAAATCTCATTGGAATGAAAACACAAGAACTGTAATAAATGATGATGATCTTGGAAGATCATCTTGGACTAATAAAATCTTCATGTATGTCTCTTAAGGAATTATAGAACAGTAGTCTTGACTTGGGGCAAAAAAACATTTTCCATGATGCAAGGTTCCCTTTCTTGCATTTATGCAAAAATTAAAGAGACAAAAATCTTAGATATCATTTCACAACCAGACCAATTACACCTTGTGAAATTAAAAATACATCTCAGGCCTCTTAGTACTACATCCTGCAGTCCATGTACCCGATAGATCACCAAGGCAGGACCTTTACCACCTTCACTCTGTGGTTTTGTCCTTCTCTACTGATCTGCCTCCAAAAAGCCATGGAGCTAACCCTGGCTGTGACAAAACCTTGATGCAATTAAACCTGCAGCTTTCTGTTCAGGTTGTCCTGATCTGTGATGTACTTGAACACAGTCAAGGATGAGATGATTAGCACTGTGCATGTTGACTGTTAATTAGGTGTAGCCACAGCAGTTTGTCCTATGTTCTGCTGCACACATCTGGACCTCCCTAAACAGCTGTGGGTGGAGAATTACAACTCTAGCAGCTTCACACCAGTACCCTACAGAACAAAAGCTGATGAGTATGAATGCTGTCACAAATCTATTGAGCCATCTTTTCTTCCTTTCAGTTTGATTTTGGGTTGGCTGAACTGAAACAGAAGTTGGGGTGTCTGCTACAGGGAAGAAGCCCTGTAAGAAGAGTTCCCAGCACAGGATCTCATCTCTGCAGCAAGAACAGGAGGCAGGAAAAGGAGGAGAAGGCAAGTATTTCCCTGTCTCCCCAGTGCCATCATAGCATGGGGCCCCAGCACCAACCTCTGCATCTACATCCTCACAGCCATCTCAGCCACAATCATTATCTCCAGAACTTGCTTGGGACAAGGAAAAATATATTGATTTGATTTCAATAATTGAATTTATAACTGACTAGTCTTTTCTGATGAGCAGCAGGTTCTGAGCCTCACAAGCTTGTTTGTGGGTCCCAACAAGTTCAGTCACTTTCTCTGGCTCTCTGGACTGCTCGTTACAGCTTTCAGCTGTCCTCCTAAGATGTACTTTTCCTCCACATGGAAATGAGCAGTCCACATGTTGAGGCCCTCCTTCCCTGCTTTTAACACAATTGTTTTCCTCTGTTCCTTGCATTTTTCCCCAGTCCTCTCATAGTTCTATTTCTCCATGCCTTTGAGGCTGTGCTTCTCCCTGTATCCCATGTCCAGCTGTGGGAATCTGTAAACCTGCCAATGAGTACTTTGCAAAAACTTGTTGTAGATCTGATGGGCTTCACTTTGCAAGCCAAGAAATGAAAACTTACGACATTATTGATAGTAACAAATAGGGAGAGGAACTATGGTCCCCACCTAAAATAAAAGAAAATCACAGTGAATTAAAGGTCATGATATAAAGAATTACACAGAGAAACACTGGGAAATAAGAACAAACTTAATGCAGGCTACAGTGGAGTTAAACCAGAGGTGAATTTGGCTAAATAAAACATAAGAAACCTATTTCCTGTACTAATTACTCCACTTCCAGAGAAGTGTAATGTTGGCATCAGCCTTCATACTAAATTGCACCACAAAACCCCAACATTTACCAGTGATTTAGCCCACACATTTGGGAGTTTACCAATTTTCGTTTTGCCTAGCTGTTGTTTATTTCTTGACAAATTTTTCTTGCAGGTTTTCTTGAGTGGAGAGATGCTCCTTGAACAGCAGAACTGCAATTCATGAGGTTTTAAAAAGTATGCACATAATATTATTTGATTTGTTTCTCATTCTATCTTACAAAATTGTCTCTTTAATAAATGCAGACCATCAGAATCAACAGGGTGACTTCCCCACATGGGCAGTGTTTCCCACGGAACACATAGGTTGCAGTCACTAACACAGGCAGAAGGACAGCTTGTTTCTTCTCATTCATTTTGTTGGCAGAACAAAGACAACAGCACATTAGCACCAGACATTCATATGGACACTGGAATTAATCAGACTCAAGTTTGCCTTCCCTTAAATCAAAGGGTCGTGTGAAGGTGGGGAGAAGAATTTGCAGCGGTATCTTTGCGGGACTGCATTCCTAATTTTGCCTGAGATAACAGAGTCCCAGAGCCTTGAATTGCTGATTATTACAATCACCAGCAGACACACATACATATTCAGGGAAAGTGTTCGAACTCTCACATTTGTATTCATTTTACTTTGACTCGACTGGAATCATAAAAGGAATGTGTAAACGAGGAGAGCCTGTTGCTGAAATGAAGTTGAATTTTTTCCCCACAGAAACTTGGGTTCATGACAGCTTTTTGTTGGGCAGGACATTAGCCTTTTGTAATTTATTGCTTTTAGATTAAATCTTGGGAAACTCAATATTGCAGTTGAATGATTAGAGCAATACCCCTTGGAGTAATAAATTTTCTTTGGTGCTATGCATCTCCCGATCATGTTTCCCTTCTAATTACATTTACATAAATGATATTCTGCAAAATTAAATTAACATTCAAACCGTTATGCTGGCAAGGAGAGACAAAAATTAGTTACAAACTTACATACCTAAAAAAAATGAAATGACACCTCGTTCTTTCCACAAACCGAATCATATCTATCCCCCAAAGTGTCTCACACACAATTCATTATTCTAGTTGGTTAATCACTGACCTAGTGGCTCTGCTCCCCTTCTTTCAGAAGTTTAATAGTGTAAGGAACTGCTTTCCACAGGGTCTCATTAAATAGAAGCAATTGGTGACAATCCAAATTTGGTCAGCAAAGTGCTTTATTCAGACCTAGGCTTGATTTCTATAGTTTTGGCCACAGCCCTTCTTCAGGGCTTCCCTCTCTTGGCTCCTGTGCAGAGTTCCCCCAGAACGGAGCCCGAAGGCGCTTGGCAGGGCTCCCTGTGAACTTAGACTCACTGCTGTGCTGACACTGCCCTGACCAGGATGAAGAAAGATCTTCTTGCCTTCCCTATGTCCACACTGCCATCCTGGCTGGTGAGCAGAGCTGAGATTTCCTGGCCTGCTCTCCAAATGATGCAGGATTTCACACAGCAAGGGTTTCTTGCCAAGAGGCGGGACTATTATCTGGATGAGGAAAAAGGAGTGCCAGCCTACTGCTGGCTCATTAAGTCAGTCTTCAAACAGCTTTTCCAAGATCTGAAGTTGAAATGGATTGTGCTGTGTAGTGTTAATTTGCCTAAGATCACTAATTTCCTGATTACTCAGTCTATTTTCTCAGGACTGTATGAGGATCAGTAGCTTTTGCAGAGAAAAATTGTTTCCTAAGACCTAACTGGAAAAGTATTATTTTTGTTGTCCCTTAGAGGATTTGGTCCTTCAGATAACCACCCTCTGTAAAGACAGGGTACATCAATCTCCTCTCTTTTGTCTTTTAATGCAATTAACAAATCATCAAAATACTTAGGCAAAGAACACTTAGTCTGTTCCATCACTAGGCATCAGTGAGGCATCTCTTGGATTTATTTGCTGCTCCTACACACACTGCATTGATCACAGTATTTTAATTCAGGAATTTAGATCCTAATTTTTATCCTGCCCACCCTTATAGTCAAGAGTACACAGCATCAAGTGTCTGGTGTTACCAATTCTTATGGAAGTATAATCTAACAATATAAAGACATTAGCAACAAAGTGGGGGGAACAAATCATTATTTATTGTATGACACATACATATATACATATATGGTCACAACTGGAACTAAGTCTGTCAGCTCTAGTGCAAGTGTGCCTATTAGAGTGTGAGTACATTTTGCAAGCTGTGCATGTTTCAATGGGGGAAAATACAGTGCCTGGAGAAGGGGATTAAAGCAGAAATGTCAAAGCTCCTGGTTAAATAAAGTCTGTGTATATATGAGCCTACTTTTCAGTTTGAAACCTGGATGATTTTAACATTTCAATTTTTTAAAGAAAGGTTTGAGTCAGTGACTGAATTTCCTTCTTGAAAGACATCAACATTTGCATTTTAGCATATTTCACTTTACTTGGCAAAGAGATTGTTGGAGTTTTTTCAAAAATAAAGGAACGCTGGGCAGCCTGGCATTTGTTTGAAAACCTAATTTAATTTTCCCTAAACTTCACAGTTTCTGTATTTCCATAGGTCCTACAATAAATAAAGTTAATTAGTTGTAGACATAACATTTAGAGACCATATTTTCTCAAAGTGTTTGATTGCAGCGAGTCATCTGCATGACAGCTCCCTTTCCAGGACTGCATTTCATTCCTGTTCTCCTCACCCTGGTAAACATTTCATGCCAAACACTCTAGAATTTCTGTTAAATACGCTTGTCTCACAGCACTGTGGCCCAGGCCCACTCAGAGCCATGGCTGAATTCTTTGGCACACAAATGGCTGGGAGAGGCAGGGCTGGTTTTTGTGTTTAGGACCATCTGACAAACATCTGTTTCACTGTGAGGAGGGCTAGGGTACAACCACAGGTACCGAGCACAAGTCACGTAGGAAATCCTGGGGCAAGATCATTAACTGTGGCTCCTGGAAAGGACACCAGACCCGAATTTCCATCGGATGGAGCAGCCTGTGAGAGGCTATGATGAGCTTTCTGTGAAATCTGTGAAAATTCAGAGCAGTCAAGGAGAGGAGGAACATGATAGCACCAGACCAGCAGGTACACTTACAACAGCAATGTTGTACAATAAAATTCCATAAACATTTCCTTCTTCAAGGACTTAAAACTCTAGAAGACAGAATAGTATAACTAAAATGTCGTAACTAACTTCTGCTTCTAGCATTAAACTTTGATTTACTTTATTTCATCAGTCTGTTATATTATTCCCACTGTCATTGCCATGCTATTTTTAACCTCTGTTTAAAAAGCAGCATAGCTTCAAGACACATGTCAGTGGAGCACAACAAATGTAAGTCTGACAGAGGGCTCAGTGAATCATGGGAGAATCCCTATGACTAAGAAAAACAGTAAAAAGAATATGTGAGGTTTCAGCAAAGTTATCAAGAATTCATGAGTACACAGGGTTGTGACTCAGTTGGCTAAGGTTATCAGACTCCAGGAGCATTGGACACTCCTGTGACAAGCCAAGACCATCTGCCATCCACAAAGAGAAAAAATACATCTGTCTAGCAGCAGGGCTCTTCCCAAGCTTTCTGAAAAAGCTCCAAGGTGGAGGTCCTAGCATTTTGAAAGGATGTGTAAAGCCCAGATATCTTATTCAGCTCCTGATCCAGGAGGCACCATAGCTCTCAGAACAGAGGAAGGAAAAAAAAACTAAACTGGTGCAGATGTGTCTCCATGACAAATGCAAAGAACACCTGAAGGTATGGCTCATACCTTCTGTTCTTCAGGACAATTGGAAAATTACAAACATCTTTTATCTCTCAGGAGTATCACAAAGGAGATACACAGTTGTATTTGGATACTATCAGGAGAAAACTGGAGTGATTATGAGCTAATTTTACAATCAAGGTCAGTTTAATCTCTGTATATCACAGACTATTTAATAAACACTCTTGACCACTTCAGTACCTCTCTCACTTGCCATCCTTCCACTCCTTCACTGTGCTGGAACCAAAATGCCCAGAGGATGAGTGGGAGTGGCTGCATTTTGGGTTGCTCTTCTCAGAAAGTTTTGGGGTTTTTTTTAAAATTTCCTTGTATAATCCTCAGGGTGTCCTGAGGGCAGGTTACTGTAGCTGAGAGGAGAACACCACTGTGTGCAAAAGGCATGGCAACAGCAAAGAGCAAAGCTGCACTCACAGCACCCATGTTTCTCCACTTCTGCATTTCTGATTGCCTGATTTTTTTGTTGTTGTCGATGGCTTTTGAAGATTAAATGTTATGTGCAGCAACAGATGTTAGTGATCTCATTCAGAGCTGAATATCTTTTTACACATAGCTTGGTTGTGCACAAGGGGCCAAGAACTTTGGCTTCAGATAAGCAAAATCAAAAGCTGTTTTAACTGGCACATTGAGTCCATTGTCTATAAACATTTACGTTAAGATAATGAGAGCAAATCTGCCAAGGAACATTATTATGTCATGAAATATATTTGTCCATCACAGAAGAATGACTGAAAAAGAGAGGAAAAGAGGTGATTATGGAATAGTGGACTAAATCTGCTTAAAAGCTCCATTAATTATGAGCACACACTATCTTGGGGGATAGTCACAAGGAGATACAGAGAAAACGTTCAGGAATAAGGAGACAAGGACATCTTTCAAGGAATAAAATAAGGAAATACTAGAACTTGTATTCTAGTTATAGAATAGGCAGCTTCTGCTCTGTTTTGATCAGATGGGTGGCAGCAACTAAAGGGCAATGCCAAAAATTTAGTGTTAGGAAGGATGGGACTTTCTTAGGTATATGAAAAAGAAGAGACCAGGAAACAGGAACACTGGGATACTCATCCATTTTTTTCAAGCTGTCACAGATTTTTAGTGTAAATACCCATAGATTATATCAGAAGGGAACTACCAGGAAGATGTCCCAGGAGCTCTTACAAGTAATGGATTTAATGATCTATATTAATATTGTTAGAAGCATGGGAGCTGCTTTCTCTTTGGAACAGTGAACAAAGAAGTTTGAGAAGGAAATGTAGAATTTCAAGACATGAGGATGCAACTTTTGCATCAAACTGTTTTTGAAGGATTAAAAACTGGAATCAAGAAAAGCAGCAAGAATTTGACTTGTCTTGGGGGAAATCCTTGGGAATCTCACACACCTTTTCAAACTGCATTCAGACAGTAAAAAAAAAATATATTTCTCAAAGAAGCAAAGACAACAAGTAAGAATCTAGATGTTATTAAAAAATATCATTGAAATAACCAAGGGTAAAGAGTAATAGATCTTCTAAATATTAACACTGTTATTCTCTGAATCAAAATCCAGTTCTTTGGCTAGAGTAAAAACATTTGATTGTGTTTTGCTGTGAAAACATTGTGATTTGCTGTACTGTTCATGATTAATGTTGGTCTTTCAAAAAGTTGTTTTCCTTCGTGCAATGTAAATAAAGCTTCTTTCCAGTGTTGCTGAAATCCTGGCTTTTATTATGCATGGCAAAGGAGAGGTTGATGATGCTTTATGATCTTTAGCAAGCACCACAGACATTTCTGGAACATGAAATCAAAAGTAAGAGTAAGTAGCATTAAAATATTCTTTGAGCTACTTTCTCTAATCACAACATGAAAGTTCTTTTTCATTTAGTGTATGTGAACTGAATTCAAAGGAAAATAAAAATAATTCTGAAACTGAGACTTTTTCTGGAATGGGTTCAGTGCTGGAATAGAGTCAAAGTGAAACCTTCTTTTCATGACAACTGAATTTGAATATTGTATTTCTTATTTGATGTGACATCTCATCACAAGATCCTCCAGGCACTGTGTATGGATCACCTTTAAATCCTAATATTACACTTCTTCTATTTCTCTGTGGTAGTAATAATTCACTTTCACATCAGCTTCTTGGAAGGAAAACCAGAAGAGTCCACAACTTTTTATACCATGTATATTTCTTAAATAAAGGCAATCATGAAGAGTCTTTCCCTCCCACCAGTAACTAAACCATGTTGCAGTAGCAATGAAACTGCTGCTGCCTTTTACAAAAAGGGATTTTGAACAAAATCCATCCAGGAAAAGGGAAAAATCTTCAGGCACAGTGGAGCTGTAGAACTGCACTGAGTCCTGCCAGACACACCACCAGCTGATGATATGTTTCTGACTAGTAAACTTCTTCAAACCTGATTTAATAGCTGAAGCAAAGCAAGACAAATTCTCAAGTTCAAATAAATCTTGGGAAACCTTTATATCTCTGTATCAGTTTGGAAACAACTGATTTTATCCATGTTCCATTATGATGGATCAAACTGACCATACCTCATCCCCAAGTGGCCTAAAGAACTAGTCTTGAGCAATGTGAGAAACAAGTAGTGTCAGGATCTGACTGTTTACTGAATAGCAGTCTGACCCATAAGAGAGAGATGACATCAAAAAAGAGTCTCCTTTGCAGGAGATCAAAAGATAGAGTGCCTTCCAGAATAGAAAAATGTTTATACCGACACCAAGTGGAGCACCCTCAAGTTTGTTACTAGCCTAAAGAGTTGGATCAAACACAGAGGTAGTTCTGCAGCAAAGTTTATTTTTAAGAGATTAAAGTTGAGATGCCTATGCAGCCTTGTTTGCTGTAAAAATGTGGTTACTTAGAGATACACAAGGTATGCACATCCAGGCACCAAAACACTGGAATTCAACTGCCATTCAACAAAGTTCTTCCTATTTTATACAATTACAAGTCAACCATATTCTCCTGACTGTCCAGGACCCTCCCAGGCCCAATTACTATATCTCTGATCCTCTCTACATTGCCCTCTACCCTCTCTAATACACAAGTGCTATTTCACAAACTATTCTCTTAGCTTTGTGTTTCTTTGCTGCATCCTACCTAGGAAAAGATTTTCTGAATTTTTATCCCAGTTGTCTGTGCTGTCATGTCTTCAATAATCCCCAGGAAAATCATTTTTTTAATGAAGATTGCACATTCTTTGAAATGGAAATAATTTTTGCATGCTCAGATGAGAAAAAATAATCCAGAACTCAGCACACTCTTCACTGTGGACCTCCCTGACTTTTCAGAAACTCATCATGAGGAACATAACCTGACTGCCTTTCTGTTTCACTCCCAGCAATGGGTTGCTGATTAAGGCTGAGAATACAGGACTGTAACTAATGTGAAATGAAGGAAAACATTTAACCTCCAGTCCCTCATATTCAGAACAAATAACTGTCTCTGTGTCCTTAGCACGCGTTTGAGGGAGTTAGAAACAGGTTATTAATGAAGAAAAACTCCATAAAAATGAACACACTCTAATCAGTCTTCTGGCACTACAACATCAAGAGGAGATGCCAGTCAAGCAGCTAATATTAAACCTGTAAATCTTTACCTATTTGGGATGCTTTAATCATTTCCTATGAATTAATACCATAAAATCTGATTTATAGCTGAAGGAGGAAGATCCTTATAACCATTAATACACAAATTCAATCAACAGACATTTGCAAATTACAGATTCACTGGAGCTCTGTGCTGCTCAACAGAAAAGCAATCCTGGTCTCTTCTCTGCAGAGGAAGCAGCCTTTCAAATAATGGTAGAGGTGCAGTTTCATCAGTGCTGCATTCCAGGAAACCTCCTTACACAGACTTTCTTCAACAGATGGCCTTCTTAATTTGGTACAAGATACAAGATTTATAGACAATCCTCAGCAACATGGGAAGTGCTTAAGGTGTCAGATGAAGCAATAAACAAATGGGAGAGCAGTGGTCTCTTAGCAAACAAATTCTCTAACTTTTCAAGGATTGCTGTGACCCTGCTGGCCCTGCACAAATATCTGAGAGAAAATACAAAATTATTTAGGGCGTTTTTTTTTTTAACATGGAAAAGTTATTTTATTTTTGTTTGCTTTTGCTGCAAATTATTAATGACAGTAAGCAAGACAATTTAGGCATAAAACCCCTGATTTTTCAAGCTTCTCAGAACCAGAGGTTTGCATGCAGTCTATCTACCCCAGTCTCCAGTACATCTAGAGATGATCTGGCTGTCTCCTCCCAAGCAATCCTAACTCTAGGCTTCTAACATTGTCTTGTTACCACTGTGTACTGATCATGGCTAAAAACAGGGACATTCGCTCCACATTTCCTCCTCTCTGTCACCACAGATGATTCTGTCACTCTTATCTATTCCTGGTTACCATTAACTTTTTCTCTTTCCTTTGCCCCACACCTCATTCCTGTGCCATTCCTTCCCCTGTGTCACTGGTTCTGATGTCCTATTTCCTAGAAATCCTACTGATTTCTGATTACCCACTGTAGGCATAAAGGACCAGTTTCATCCTTTTCAAATTTAAGCATTTGCTTGAAATGCCAAAAGTAGAAAAGGAGCTGCCCTTTGCTTCAATTATCATTAAGAAAGGGAGATGTTATATGTGGAGGGGCTGACTCAGGTTTTAGCTGAGCAGAATCACTCTTTGGAGATGCCTCTTGGTTTCTACAGAAAAGAGAAAGCTGAGAGTTACTGGCTTTCTAATGCATCACTAAAGTGTTTACAGGGGATAAGTCCAGGACAAAGTATAGACTTTTTTTCCAATCCCTGATTTGTGATCCTTCATATCTCTAAATATCTGATCCTTTTTTTGAGATTCCTGTTGGTTTGCCTTGTCTGGTTTACATGGACAATCTTATTTTACCTAAAAAGGAAGCTTAAGCCAAGAGTTGATGCAGAGATTTTGTAACTCCAGCATGGAGACAAGGCAGGTGACACGCTCTTTATATATTATTGTAAAGTTTTCCAAACAACTTTTTAACCTTTGTCTGTTCCAAAAGTCAAACTACCTTACTAGGATAGACTGGTATTTATACTTCAATGGAGAGAAAGAAAAAAAATAAATAGAATTTGGAATGGTGAGTACTCATTCAGTAGCTGAAAGCAAGAAGTTTTCATAGAGTTAGAAACTACTGCAGAAAACAGCTAAGCTTTTGCCTCAGGGCATTTAAAGTGTCCCTTTCTCCTACTCCATCTTTTCCCTTCTTTCCTGATCCCTCCTCCAGCATGTGTCTGCTAAATATCTCAGCCTAAGGAACAGAACTGGGAGGGAGCCAATCTCCAGTTCATCTTGGGAGTTTGATTTAATTTTCCGTGCATCCCCACTGCGTCTTTAGCAGTGATGTACATCCTGGCTAACCTGACAAAGCCAGGGCTGGTTTTCCTGTAGAGCACCAGGGTGATGGAGTTCCAGAGGTAACCTGATACATTTGCTACTGGGCCAGGTGCAGCAGCGCTTAGACAGCATCCGGCTTTGTTACAGACGTAGAAATTGCCAAAAGGTCCATTAATTTCAGCGGTACCAGGAAGGGCCTATGGAAACAAGATGGAAAGGGTAAAAGTCAGGAAATGCAGTACAAGTGGGAGGACAAAGAGCCAGCATGCTTTGAGAGAGGATGGAAAAGAAGAGACACAGTAAGAGGAACTGGTAGGTGCTGAAAAAGGACAGCTGCTACACAAAGAGCAGCAGACACCATTCAGAAAGGAATGCAAGGAAATTTTGCAATTATTGTTCAGAAGTGTCTTCTCCTTACTACAAAGGTTATGACTGATGATTCACTTTTTAAAAATGAAACATTTAGGTCAGAGTGGTTTTGGAGGGTTTGAAAGGAAAGAACAGCTGTCTGTGGCAGGAGGAGCTGGTTGGATGGATCAAACTACAAGTTCAGCTGCTTTTGTTACCAACACCTCCAAAATCTTTTAAACAAAGAACCCTTAAGACACAGAGAAATGTAAAGGAGGAGAAAAACACATACAAAGAAATGGAAAAAAGGAAATACATAATAAGGAGCTTGGCTGTTCTCTTTGTTTAATGTCATGGGACTATGAATTTTCCTCATTCTCCCTGAATGAAGTCTCTAACTATGTATCTTTGGCAGCTGACATAGCAGCAATAGCTCCAGTTTGATCACTGTGAATGTTTCACTGGCTGCATTTTCAAATCAGCTCAGCACCCAGTGGCTACTGATTTTGTTGCCAAAACAGGAGACACGCACTTTCCCACCTACCTCCTAATAATAGATATTACACTGGAAAATACCATTAAAACAAAAATGGTTTTACTTGGCAGAAACAAGATAAACTCACGCTCAAGCACATTTCACCTTCAGTCTGAATTGGCCAATCTATGATGAAGTTCTAACTTGCAGTCTGTAGTGCACTTGAATGAGTCAGTCATTTAAATACTGTATTGCAGCCCAAATACCTTTTAACTGAATATTATTATAATTTAGGAGTGCACAAGGACATGAGAACCCTAGGTAGGGCAGTGATTTCTAGACAAAAACCAACTGGAGTCAGGTAAATATTCACCTCTATCTAGTTTAAAAGCAGCAGAACCTGCACTGTTGAACTCCATCTTCCACAGAGCAGCCCTTGACATACACATATATGCACCTTTGTTCTGTACCCTTCAAAAGTGGACAAGCACAATTTACTGTAGGAAATTGAAAATGTAAGCTCTTGGCTAATGTCAGCAACACAAAACAAAACAAAAGAAACCAATTTGCTTGCCCATCAAAAGCAGAGTATTGTATTTAAAGGAGACCACATAGTTTCAGTGGGAAGTGCACTATACTGACTTAAGATCCAGTTCATTAAATATTCCCTATATTCTTGGTATAAGAAAGAACACACCACATGTGTGGGGGAGCATAATTTCCTGGAGGCACCATTTTATCTTTAATTTCCATTAGGTCTTTCATTAACACACCACTCAATCCCCTCTGCCTAGCTGCTCCTGCTGTGCCAGTGATCATACAGTATGTAATGTCAAGCCTGTCTTCATCGGGACTGGGATCAATTAAAAAGCCCAATATTCAAATTATGTTCGCAACTCCCAAAGCATTGCCACACTTATTCCCTGAGAACAGCAGAAGTATGTCAAACTGTTCCACAGCACATGGTTTTCAGACTGCATTTTGCATTATGTTTTCACTTTAATACAAACCAAATTTCTACCCATTGCTTTGAAGGCCCAGAAGAGCTTTAGGCAGGAACACCCCAGGCCTGGAATGACCCTGATTTTACTGGTGGCTTCTTAGTTAGAAGATGATTCACCCTGCCTGCATAATTTACAACAAGCTACAGTCACTTCAGGAGATGATTCATCCTATAGGTGGGCTGAAAAACTGCCTAAATATGATAATTTCTCCCTGGTAATTCTAAAAGGTTGTCTTTTTGTTTTGTCATTTGTTGACTAGGGATGTGGGATTAACCTGGAACACAATTGCAGGTTGTATAGGGTGAGGTATGTGCAGTCAGAGCGTGAAAATCCCATCATAGGGCCAGCCCATTCCCCTAAAAGTGGGACCAGGAAAAAATAAATTATGAGGGGCACAAAGTTCACAAGCTGCTCCTGAAATCTTCAGCTTCAGGGAAGAAGACAGTAAAAGTTTGTGAACATAAATAGGGACTTTACGGGAACTTGACAAAACCCATACTTTTATAGTTATTTGCACATAATTGCCTGTCACATAATTCACTGCAGAAGAGAGATTCCCTTTGATTCCAGCCAGAACTGGCATGAGCCCAGGCATTTCTACACAGGAAAGGAACAAACCCAGAGCCACTTTAATATGGTCTGGGGAGTGAAGGGAAGTCTGGGGAGTGAGGGAGTGAGCTCCACTGCACTACAAGTTGAATTTATCCAGCTCCTTGTAACTCTGCTTTAGCTATGATTGGTAACGGGGACTGACTTTATTCTTATTAGTTCTCTCCAACAAATAAGCTTTCACTTTATGTCCCTCCACTGGCTCCCTCTGCCCTGAAACCAGTCTCCTGCTTAACAAGATATGGAAAGTTTTAGGAATAGGGCCAAACTGGGGGGAGATTTTTCTTTTTGGCTCCTTTCAGCTTGCATAGGGCTGTGTTATGGAAAGCTTTCCTGCTAGTCAGAGCAAGAAATCCTTGCAAACATCACTGTGGAGCTTCATCGAAATTAAAAGACTGCAGAATTCTTTTGTCGTCGTGAAAATATGCATGGCTAACGCCAATTCATTCACCCTGAACAAAATAGCTACAAACATTTGTTTTAACAATATAGAGGCCTTAAGAAATGTGTAATTTCACAGCAGCAACTGAACATTTATATTGTGAACGTTGACCTAACTTCTAAGCTCCTGTAGGAAACTCTAAAATTGTTTAGCAAGAAGGGCTTTCTAAGCTGAGAATCAAGCTGTGAGAAAGAATAAAAAAAAAGAGCATTCATTTAAACATTTTCAGAAGCCCCTAAAAATGCCGTTTTCACACAGTAAATCCGCTGCACTTGAATGTCTGCTGGCTTTCTGAAAGGAATGCTCTTCACTGGGATGCAGCCTGCTGTGGTCAAGTATGATGGAAATAAAAGTGTTGCTAATGGTGATTGAAAAGGATTCCCACTGCTGCTGGCCAGTGTTGGTTTTAGATGGGCCAACTCTGTCGAACGGAGAGCAACGGGAGACAGCAAACTTTCTCTATGACTCCCTAAACTTTGAGTCACCTCTTCTTCCCTTCCTTTTAATACCAGCCTGCCTCATTGTTTCTCTGCAGAGCTTTGTATTAACTCAGTCTGGACCAGACTGCCGCTGGAAACGTAAAGATGCAGATTTTCACACAAGGGCAACACACAAAAAAGAAATGAACCATGACAATGAGCATTAGAAAACAGCAGCAAGTCAACAAGCCCAAAATACTTCTGCATTGTGGGTTAGATCAAGAAACAAAGTTCTACTCAAGGGTAAGTGGTCAGCCATCCTCTTTAACTGGGGTACTTCATATTGATGGCAACTTCAGGAGCACTGCTTGGTTGTGTCAGGCATTTTGGCTTTTTAAGGAAATTCAGCTTTGCACGGGCGCACAGAATCTTTGTTCAGATAGCAATGCTAAAGGCAGGCAGCAAGGCTAAGGCAGGGAATTTGAGAAATCATAAATCTGGCTTCTGACTCCTGAATTCCTATTCTGTGCATTAAGCACAGGACATACCTCTCCTCAGCAGTACTGGACTTTTTTTGATGTCTTTCCTGCCTCACACCCTGCAGAATCAGCACGGTTCCACTGTAAATTTTCAGCAGTGGATGAAATTTTATCTGGGCTTTGTCACTAACTGCATTGAGTCTTTAGAAGTATCCTGTACCTTTAGGCTCAGACAGAACCTGGAAATCCAGGTCCTTGGCCACAGTGAAAGAAAATCAATTAATGGCATTAAGGGGGAGAATAAATAAGAAGTAACTGAGGAAAACCCATCTTTTCTGCAAGTGGACTTCAGCTACTTGAGCACTATAAGGGCAGGCACTAGCTGGGGTGATGATGTGTTGGGGTGTCCCCCACACCTCATGTGTCCCTCCCCACTGACCCCAAGCAGAGAGCTTGTAGTGCTGCACAGCTGAAGAGCTCCAGCCAGCTGAAAAACAGCCTGACAAAACACAATCATGGGATGCTTGGCCTGGGCTGGTGGTTGCCCCAGCCAAGGTGGTTGCCCAATAGCACAATTTCTGCTGTTTAAATAAATGTATCAGCCTGGAGCCTCTGAGGTGGGAAGAGCAGGGTGTGGAGTGGGGGCAGTAGGAGGCCACACACTTTGTTCCAGATGCTCAACACTGTTTGTTTCATTCAGGTACTCTTGACTGATCTAACCTAGCACCAACCATGGACCCCACTGGCCTCTGAGGGGATTTCAGCTCTCCTCTGCTATTTTTACTCAGTCAGTATGCCTTGAGAGGAAGCATAAGGGAGAAGATGAGTCAAAACTTAAATGTACTTACTCTTAAAGGATATTTTGATCACTGGAAAATACTTTCAATTCAACATATACTGAATTGAATTTCAATTCAATGTAATCCCAGCAACAAGGCTGGTGCTTCTTAAGCTACTCTCTGTATATTATGAGCATATCAAAGTCTAGAAGACCATCTCACAGAGCACAATGCACGTAGTAGTTGGTCCCTCATCACAGTCTAACTTAGTCTTTTTGATCAGTCTAGCTCTTTTTTGATCAGTCTAGCTTAGTCCTCAGCAAAATGCCAAACATTGTGGATCAAAGGCTCTAGAGACTGCTCACTTCCAGGCCTGTAAAGACACAGCAATTCTCCAAGTTTGGTTGTTTGTTTCCTCCCCTATTCTCTCACAGGTACCCACTACAAGTGATAATCATTTCATGCAACCTTTTAACATGCACTTATCATTATATCAATGGCTGAGAAATACAACTCTTGCACCTTGCAGGTATTCATGCACCTAATCCCAGTCTCTGGTAAGGTCCATCCCACAGCTGAGCAGGCATCCAGCCTTCAGCCATGCTGTGCTGCAGGTGAGCACACCCAGCCTGTTCTCCCTACCCAAGGATGCTGGCTGGGTGACTGGCAGTGGAATGTGCAAACACCTGGGTTGCCAAGGAAGATGGGAACAGGACAGAACACAGAAGACCAGAAACTGTGGTGAAACTCTCATTTTGTGTGTGCAGGTATGAGTGCAAGGCGCTGTGCAAGGAAAGCACGTGCTTTACCCTTGATCAAAAAGCGTGGCACTACTTCAGTGGGTTCATAGTCCTCCCTCCTGTCTCCTGGCACCAACACACCTCCCAGCTTGCTCTAGGAGTCCTGGCACCGAGCAAAGCACCTCCCAAGTCCCTAAAACAACAAAGCACTGGGCATATATTCGTGACTGGAGAGAGCAGCCCTCACCCTGGCTTCCAGGGAGACTCCCAGGTCATGGAGACAACAGGCCTGTGGGCAGAGGCTGAGGTGCAGCTCCAACACACCCTCCAGAATGTGTCCAAATTTCAACTGGAGCATTGCAGAAAATGACCGTGAAAACGCAAACAATGCAGCTCTCTGGGTCAAGGCAGGGCCTGCCACATCCTGGTAGCTCTCTGTCCCCAGGCCACTCTCTGTCCCCAGGCCACTCTCTGTCCCCCAGGACAGGGCAGGAGAACAGGAGAACATCAGTGACCCTGGATCAGAACAGCTGTAAACCATTGGCCAAGATGTTTTCCTGTTTTTTCCCTCTCTGAAAAACACAGAAAATGAAATGAGATGAAAACAAAATTAAATAAAGAAGGAGGAACGGCTGAGAAGAGCAATTAAGAAGCTGTGGCATCAAAACCCCTGCACTATCTGTTTTATCACATTTTCTCCTGACTTTTTAGTATATTCATTACACTTAGACTACTACAGCCTCATCTTTATCCTGCAGAATCTCACTGAGCATCCAAGATCTAGCTGAAAATTACAGGCTGGCAGTGTCTAAAGAGGAGAAGTGAGCACATTTCCTATTTATTCTGTTCCTGTATCCAGACAGAGTTATTCTGCTCTCTTCTCCCTCTGATTGCCTCTTCCAGGTGCACTCATTTTAGATCCATAAAAAAGTGAATTACCTAGATGCTGGTGTCAGAAACCTAGTCTCATATGTATGACTGTCTTGACAAGAAACTAAATATAAAAAAAAAAAATAATCCCTCTATGACTTCTTTCTTGGGTGCAACAAAATTTTAATTAAGATTTAGTTTTCTGATGAACTGAAAAAATTATTTTAAAGTTAAGGCATAGACTAGAACTTGAATTAGTGGCTGTAACAACCTCCTTGGGCCTCTCTTTTTCCCTAGTGAAAACAGGGTTGCTGAACTACTCAGAAAGAATTGCAAGTGAAAACATCTAGGTGAAAGGCATCTTTGTGTTAGGAAAGTTCTCTGTATATAACATAAATAACCTTATCATGCTTTTAAGACACTGAAGGGGAGCAGCAGTTTCCTACTGGAGGTTCCAGCAAAGATGAAGTCACACAGAAGAAATAGCTAAAGATGGGATGCTACTGAGTAAGAGCTATGCTATCCCTTATCTCATTTGGAGGTTGGTAAAGGGCTTTCCAGATTCCTGCTGTGAATTTGTCTCAGTGTTTTTTAAGGGCCTTTAAAAATGTCATTTGTCACAGAGTAAATCCTGGATGTCTGGTTGCTTTCTGCAGGGAATGCTCTTTGCTGGGCTGCAGCTTGCCAGGGGTCAAATATGACAGAAATGAAGTGTTGCTAATAGTGATTGAAAAGGATTCCTACTGTTTGTGGCTGGTGCTGGTTATTAGAAAGGCCAAATTTGTGGGACAGAAAACAGCAGGAGACAGTAAACTTTCCCTAAGACTTACTAAACTTTGAGTCACCTCTGCTAGCAGTGCCATTCTGTCAGACCTATTTGGAGAAAACTGATATTATAATTACTAATCTCAGCAAGGGCCTAATGTGCAACCTGAGGCACTCCTCTGCCAGCTATATAATTATGGATGGGCTGGAGAGACCTGCAGGCACTGCTTCTGCCCCCCAAAGCCCTAAAACTCATAGGATTAGGTTACTGCTCTGCCCAGGCTGCTGGGGACAGGTAAGTGAGTGTCAAGGTTGCTGGGCTGCCATGAGAGAAAATGATTATTGTCAAAACCGACTGCCTGCTATTAAAGGTTTGAATGTCACCTGAAAAAAACTCCTTTCCAGGCCCTGAAGTGGTGGCATCTAAAGGGCTGTTTGAAGCAGGATTCCCCCCCCCAGCCAGGCAACAAATATTGATGGCTGAGAACATTTTTGTTTTGCTGTGTTATTTCCCCACCTGTTCCACACCCTGCAGTTTCTGCACCCCTTGGGTTAAATTTGCACATCAAATCAGTTTGGGCTGCTTATAGTTTAACATCCTCTACAGTCTCTTGTACACATTGTAAACACATGTTTTCAAGCCCTAGGCACCATTTACTATCAACAAGTTCTGCACTTTTAATCTTTGTCCACCAAAAGGAGATAAACCACTGATTTTAGGAAGAGAAATGGGTCCTTATTCAAGCAGAGCTGAACAAGGAGTGTGCACTTGAAACAAGCAATGTGAAAAGTGATCCCAGATGAAGGCCACGATGTTGTAAACCCTATGTACCTGCTGACTTAGACAAGTGAGTGGTCTTTCTGCAAAAGGTGATATATCCTTGCCCAAAATTAAGTGTGGATAGGAACACTGTGCAGGATCAGGACTGGAGGACTGGACTCTCAACAGACTGATCACCTTTCTGGAGTGCTGAGCAGGCTGCTGCCCTATTGATTTCTATAGCTATAGAGGGGGCTTAGCACCTCAGAGCATCAAATTTCCAAGCCTGGAAGAAACCTGGGCTCTGGAATGGATTAAAGTCACATGTGATGTATTTAGAAAGGCCTGAATTCAGTTTCAGCGCTCAGTAACAGCAACCACCATTTATTCTGGTTACTACAATTCATTTGGACAGTGTTTACAATATCATCCCCTTCCTCCATTATTAGACAAACAACTTTGATAGGTAGCCTTTTATTTTTTACAGCATTTCAGAGCAGAATAAACACACAGCCTAGGTTATTTATGGAGTGAGCTTTCTGTATGAGGTGCCTTTGCCAAGGAAGTGTGAATTCAATAGTGCACACGCTGTGTATATTCAACAGACAACAGTGACCCAGCAGTCAGTGAGGAAGGGGAGAAAGGAAAAACACATGCAAGACACCATCTTCTATATGTCATGTCATCAGAAAACCCTCCCCATAAACGTTAGGGAGCTGTGTGCCAAATTGTGTTTTACTGACTCAGAAGAGTGATCAGAACTGATTTACAGGACTTTTCCTGTTGGCCAGGGAAGCAAGAGAAACAGCTGAGGCTTCATTTCCCTGTTTGTGCTTTTTCCCTAGGAAATGCCATGTCAGTTCTTTGGGACACTGTGGCTGGCATTTGGTGGACATGAGTACTGCAGATGGTTAGAGAAAGGCAGTCTCACTTGAAAGGGTTTTTTCTAAAAATTTAGCATGAAGATGAGGTTTTTTAATTGAAAGAGAAGACATTCAGAGGAAAGGAGAAAGAACAAGATAATCAGGTTTTATTTCATGTGCTTTTGCCATCTGATAACGCATAAAATCTTTTCTACAGGCAAGTTAACAGAGGACTTAATTTAAAATTGACAAATTCTGGTATCCTTCTATGTACAGTACACAAAGTATGGGCCTTATCACTTCAGTTTTTGGTGGTTTTTTTAAATTTTTGATCCTTCATCCCACCATTAATTTGGGATTATGCGGAAAATGGAGATCACCACAGGAACATTGGGTCACACCCAGAAGCTTATGGAACTGTTGAACAGTTGAAGTTTATTTGTAAGCATTATCCATGAACTTGTATGTCTTGATTTTGACTAAAACACCCCTAAAAATGGCCAATCAGCTCTTGCTGCCTCCAATCCACTGGCTAGACTTCCAGTTGCAGATGCTGAGACCCCAGCTCACCCCTAGTCCCCTATACAGGCACATAAGGAATTAGCTCAGCACATCAATAAAGAGGCTAAAAAGCTTGTCAGAGAATCAAGCAAACACACACAAAAATTCAAATAAATAGCAGTGATTTCAACTTAGATACGTTTGCCTTTTGGAATTAATGAAATTCAAGTGTTTACTGCATGTTTAAGATGGGAAGTTGATCTGAGGTCAGAAAATTGAAGAAAAACCTCAAAGGCTGCACTGTGTCAAAGACTGCAACATATTATATCATCCTGCTCTGGGGATAGGTTTTTGAATATGACTAGGGAAGTTTTGAAAAACTTTCCTTTGGCTTCCATAAAAAATTGTGCTCCTAAATCCAGATGAACCAAAAACTACACTCTGTGTTGTTAAAGAGCAGCCAGTACTCCCATTTATTGCAAAGCACTTTTAAAAAAATGTTCCCTCCATCTAGACAAGATCAAAAGTGATGTTGCTTGTTGCTGTAAAGTTAAATCATAATGCTAATTTCACATGTCATGTTAGAGGAATGATTGATATAAATAAATCTGGAGCTGCTTGATAAGAAATATACAAACACATCCCTTTCTCTTTTAGAAAAGTTCATACAAGCCAAAGCCAAGCCTCTCATGTTTTTTATCAGATCATTCCTCATTTTGAGTATTTTCCCACGACTTAGTGCATTTTTTAATAAAAAGATAAAGTCTTTTTATAGGATAGGCTTCTCCTTGCACAGTTAATACTGGAGAAATCTCAGGTCTTCTTTCAAAATATTTGATATCAGACTTGAAACATCAACAAATATGAAGTAGAGAAACAGAAAAAGATTAACTTGTGTCAAACATCAATGTCTCTGCCTCTAAATTATTCTCATTTATAGCACAGCAGCACTTAAGAGCCTCCCACATGACCCCTTGTGCTAGACTCTCCCTACAGCCAAGGAAGGTGTTGTCTGGACAATTTCAGACTCAGAAACTCTGATCTGCCTGTACACCAAGAACCCTTGTGTCCAGATGTACAAAGAACAGAATATTCCCATTCAGAAATGAAGAAGACTGGCAGGAATCAAAGTCTGTTTATCTGGATGTCAAAACTTCCTGGAGTAGCAGCATTCAATGCTAACCAATATTTTGGTCAGTGTGTAAGGCCTGCAATTTTAGGTTCTAATGCCATCTTCACCTCTAGATGATTAGAGCAAGACTTAACCTTCAAACACCGGCCATTCTGTTGGAGAATGAGCTTCCCTCAGAGCCAGACACTGTCAAATTCAGCAGACAGAAAAAAATCAGCTCAGAGAATCCTCTCAAAACTTGTCACCTTTTGTGAATACAGACAATTTTCAAATTAGTCCCTCAGAACTGAAACCCAGTACTTTTCCTTAAGTATTTCCTTTTGCAGCTGAGTTTCCCTGCAGACAGCATTGTTAATAGTGTGCTGGTCCCCATCTGTGTTCTTACATGAAATAGAAGCAGTAGAAGACATGAGAAGGCACAAGCATTTATTCATGGATATGTCTGCCCCAGCAGTCCAGCTTTTCTGGTTTCTCAACTGGCCATAGCATTCCCAGCTGTGCCAGAGCCTGAAATCATAAAGAGGAGGTGTTCTTTCTTAAAATAAACATCAACCTCCACTCCAAAGACTCTTTGGTGTTATTCACTGCAGCTGTGGTTTGCTACAGGAATATTCTCCCCAGGGAGGAGAGGAAGACACTGAGGGAATAAGGCTACCTTGACCAACTTCACAACAGACCTGGCATAAAGAGCTTTTTAGGGGATGGGCCAGGTACACAGGAACTGTGGCCTAAATAAGAGCATGAACCAGGAATTTGCAAGTGCTGCCTCCAAGGAGACAGTTACTGTCCTTGAGTAAAAGAAAACTAAACATCATTTTAAGCTTCCTGCCCTCTTTCCTCTCCCATGTCATGAGCCAGCACTCTGGAGGAGCATAAAGTTTGAAACCCACCTTCCACATCCCTGCACCTACAGGTTTTGTCCTCCTGATCTGGGCAACCGTGTCTAGTGAGCTGACATGGAAAGGGAGGGACTTGTTTACAGAGGGAATTACTTCCTTCTTTACTGAGATGAGCTGCTCAGTGCTGACTTGTTTTATTACTTTTAAATTACAATCAAGTACACTGTAATTTGTCCAAGCCTGACATCTGCTTTCACTATTTCTCAATATTTGCAAAAGCTTTTCAAGAAATGCAAGGGAACCTCTTCCGAAAAGCAAATCTTTCACACCTCAGAATACATAATTAGAGCACAAAAGATTTAATGTTTTTTTAGGTTTTTCTCCTTATTCAACTCTCACTTCAGGTTTCTTAACCAAGACAGGTCTGTGAAGCAATGCATCCCTCTTGTGCCATACAAAGGTAAATTTGCTGCTGTGGTAGTCTAGACCTCTATTTCAAACACACCATCATAGCCCAGTCCCACATGTCAGACAAAATCTGTAATTTTAAAGCATCAGTTTGGGGAAAAGACCAAAATACAGTGCACCTTTCTTCTTAAAATGTAAAGCAGTAGTCTCAGTAAGCCTGCTGTCTGTACAGAGGTGCCATTCACTAATTGTTTCCTAGTTTAGGAAGAGGCTATTCCCCTAAAAGAAGGGAAAAGGAGGACCTAGTATTCCTTTTTTCTAGTGCTAGGAGAGAGGTAAACTATTAACTGAGCTGTCACACCTTCAGCAAAACAACCCAGTGGGATGCAGTGGATACACTGATTTACACCTGTCCCAGTGTGCTCGTTTACCCCTCGCTGTGCTGAGGCTTCTGAAGGGTTGTATTTTCCTTTGGTTTATTTTTGTGCGTGTGTGTGCCAATACACAAACATGCTGCTCTGTGCTCATGGAAAAATTAATGCTGTAGAAACATTGTCCCTTCTGAATGTACAATCAGAAGCACAGTGTAAGAAATTCATGGGGTTCAGTCCTTGGAGTATTTTTGAATCAATAGTCCCTTTATTTATATTGTAGCTGCATTCCAATTTATCACTTACAAATGTCCTCCATAATAAATAAGGGAAGGAAATGGAAATATTACAGTGAAATTGTAATAATTCAGTGCTAGCTCTGTACATAATAAAGTTGTAGAGGGAATCTGTGCTTTTTTTGGTTGCCACTAAGCATCAGCAACAACTGATGGTCTTAAGTTAACAAGCTAATATTTCATCCATGGATACCAGAGTGATAATGGCTAAATATGCCAGTCGAGGGAATGAGCACATGTGCAGCTATTTGCCTGACACAACTTCTGCTGTCATGGCCTATTAAAACCAGTTTACATGTGCATGTCGAATTTGATGAATATGTATGTGACCTCTTTCATAGCTATCACTCATTGGACTCCAGCCCTCATGGCAGAAAAAAACAGCGCCTCTCATTAAACACAGCTTGAGTTACAGGCATGTTATGTTAATATTCCTTCAGAACTTTAGGGGGTTTTCTTCTCCTTTTAATAAATCTTTAGACAAAAATAATTTAAAAGTATAATTAAAAAAACCCCAACAATTTCCTATTTCTCTCCTCTTTCTTGTTGGTGAATGTGCTTTGAAACTCTCCTTCTCTAGCAAAAGAGGAGGTAAATGAGTTTGTAGGTGACATATTCAACTGACAGTAGCCAAATGCAATTTATCTTATATGGGGTCTTGAACAGAACTAGGTATTTAAAAATCAAAACCAAAAAACCAGGCTAAAAGCAGGTGAGATTTTTTTAGATAAAAATAGAATTGTCTATACTAAACCTCATATTTGATGTGAATGTTAAAGGTACTATGTACTGGAATCTAAATATATGCAGTGAATGTCCATGCTAACTTGCAGCTATCCCACTTTTTCTGCACCTAGCTAGAAGGAGAACTAGAATCCTGAGCTACAGTGCTGCAGAAAGCTCCTTCACCAAATTTCCTATAGAAACCCCAAGAGGCAAAGGAAAGCATCCAAGCTTTTGGTGTTTATGAGAATCCAAATGAACCTTTGAATCTTTTGAGGTTTCCTCATTGCTGTTTAAAAAAAGCATAAATTATAGAGTAAGAGCAAGGATGCAGCCAGATTGTGCAGTGCATATATGGCAAATATTTACTCACACGAACGTTTCCAGTCCATCTGCTCTGCAGATAGAGTAAATATTTCGAAAACTGACACTTAAGTTGGTAACACCAAACCAGAAAAGGCACATCCACGTGGGCATCAGTACTTTGTAACATCCACAGCAACAGAAATATTCTCCCTGTTACATGGGTTTGACACACCCAAATGGAAGTAGCAAGAAGGTTTGCATCACTACACAAAAAAACCCCAGAAATTAATTAGAAATTAATTTTTTCATCCAACTGAAGGGGTCATTTTTCTTCGATTTGCAATTAGGTATTTTTTCTTGTGGCTCATCCGGGTCCCTCACATCCAGATAGTTTGGGAATCTTGATCCAGGAAGTAAAAAATGGCCAAAATACCTTTGCTTGACTGCTCAAATCCAACCCTTGACCTGAGCAGGGGCATGCAGTGAGTAAGGTGAGAAGAATTCAGTATGTGACTGAATTGCACTAAATATAGCACTAAATTGATGTGTTGGCAGTAGATACTTTTTGGACTGTGTAGCACATGAAAAAAGAACAGATTTTAAGCAGAACATTCCACTTTGGGGGAAAAAAAAAAAGAAGAAAATGATAAAAGGTTCGCCATGATAATTTCAATAGCATTTTAAAATGTTCTAAAATAAACCTTTTAAAGACAGTCTAATTCCTAACTATGACACTTATGTCTAAATATTTATTTTGCAAATATCAAAATCTTTTAATTGAAGTAAAAATATTTCACTTGATCCATCAGGGTTTGTTTTTAATTTATTTTAACCTTGATTTTTTGTATTTGATTTATTTAAATTTTATTAATTATTTTGTTTTATCTCATAACATGCCAGAAAAATGAAATTTTTCAATGCTCTCATATCAATTGGTAGGTGTTCTTTTGCAACTTGTAATCTGGAGCATATTTTGAAATGATTACCCTGCTTTTTAAATAAGTCTGAGAATAAACTTGGATTTCTTAGAATTTCCATTATCTATTTATGCAGAGAAGTACAGAAGTATTTTCTGCAACTGAAAAGTTCCCAAAGGCAACAGTTTGGAAAGAAAAGAAAATTGACAAGAAAAAGGAGAGGAAAAATTCCAAGTAATTTCAATATTCAAGTTACATTAGATAGTGAGATCTAATCTGACCCAGGAGAGACATTTATATAGCTGAAATTCTACCCAAAAACCTTGAATGAAGGAGAGGAACCCAATCAGCCCAGTTACATTTAGCAAACCTGATAAGGGAGAGGTAAAATCTCTCATGAGGGTAGTGCTGTTGGTGCAGCCTCCAGGTATGGAAACAACGTCATTTATAAAACTTGATGTTTTGTTTTCTCCTAACAGGTGATGCTTTTCTGTATGGAAGAGCCAGCAACTCTAGCAATAAACACACATTAATCTTCAGCTCCTTTTCAGTACTGAGGAATTGCTGATGCTGACAAAGGAACAGTGGGTTTGAACAAGCTCTTGCCACAGGAAACACACTGAGGTAAGGAAACACCACTGGCTCTGCTGCCTGCCATGGATGAGGCAGATCCCAGGCTGGGGACACCCATGCAGCAGGTAATTCTGTCAGGGTGTGACATTGGTGGTTTGGTTCTTTTCCCCAGGACTGAGACTGACGAGAGAAAGGCTGGTTTTTTTTGTGTTTGTGCTTGGTTGTTTATTCTTTCCTTATCTATATTACATATACAGAGTACAAGGAGCTACTTACAGTAAGATAGAAAGGTGTGAAATGGAGAGCGAAGAATCTCTCCAAGGTCTTTTATGTGTCAATTTGTCCAATAATCCAAAGCCAAGTAAGTTATTTTTCTTAGTGACCCAATGACCCAACAGCTATGTGCTGCACTGCAAATTTCTTTGTCCAATCACTCATTATTGCCCAAAAACACCCAGAAGAAGATGAAGAAGGAAGAAGAAGAAAGGGGCAATGCCTTAAATCCTCCATATTATCTCTCATTCTCTAATATAGCTTAAACCCTGAACTCTAACTTTCTCACCCAGTGACTTAAGAAAACTCTATCTACTTACACACACACATTCCCAGTTTCTCTACATAACTTTAAAAGCTGTCTCCATGGTGTTATGCTAAACTCAGTGCTCTCTTGGGTGTCAGAGCCAGGCACCACAGATAAGGGCTTATTTTCTGTTCTTCAACATAATTCCTGAGCCTGGGTATGTGATATAGGCACCTATGGTATAGATAATATGTCTTGCTCTCATATTGTCCCATTTGTGCTCTTCCACAGCAGGATTTGACCCAATCAGCCTGACACTCAGAGCCTGAGGATTTCTGGGCATCCTCCTAACTGAGCATAAGGATGGTACAGATGAAACACAAATTGCCTATCTTTTGTTTCATATTTAATAAAGATGTGGTGTTCCCACATGGTATCTGTGCAGCACCTAGTTCCCACCACATCCTTAGCATCTTTCCAGGCTTTTCTTACACATTTCTCCCTGGCATATCTGAATTGTCAATCTTTGTGTCATGAACCTGGTTTTACATCCTCTCCCTGACCTAGAAATACACAATGAAAACTAAAATCAAACAAAAAATCCAAACCAGACATTTTATCCCTATAACACTGTAGTTTTCAATTTTCCCAAGTTTTGGGAAATAGGTATATTGCACTGAGTGGCAGAGAGCTTCAGATCTGTGAGAAAGATTCTTCTTAACCCCCCAGCCCTGAGCTGCTGGCTTTCATTCACACCCAGTTTCTGAAGGGAAGCTGTGAACAATGCAAATGCAGAACAAAGTAGTTGGTTGGGCTTTTCCACTCTACTAAAATAGCTTTTGAGGCAGCATGTCCAAAACAGCCCTTAAAATGCTTGTCCAGACATAGCCCTGAAACACCTATTTTGACTTTCACATCCCCTTTTGGACTGTCTGTGCTAGGATTGCCTACATGCTCCTAGTTCAATTAGTGAACATCAGAGATGTAAATATGGTTGTTGTATGCAAAGTGAGCTCATAAATTCCAATTTTTGCAAGTGCTAAGCATGCAAAAATGTCACACAAATTCTTCTAGAAATACAGATGTCAGGAATAGAAGTGACACTCTAAAACAGCTAATGAAAAAAAAAAAAAATAACAAACCCACAACCTTGACTGATTCAAAGAAAGAACAGAAATAGATATGACATAATTTATGGGTTTGATAAGGAAAAATACTGCCAGGACACCAGAAATAGGTGACAAAAAATATCCACTCTAGCTCAGCCCAAGGACTGATCTACACTTCCACAGTTTGTTTCAAAGGTTAGAAAATGTCCATATCAAATTACAGGGCACATCACACTTTCTGTATCAGCTCTCCCTTAATAAAGTAACACTGAAATAAAATGTTCCTGCCATATTCCCTTGTGATCAAAGAGAAGTATAAAAGTATCCATCTCTGAAATCAGGTGCACATTTTCCTTTAAATGGACACTTTCTGGGTACACATCAAGATAATTTAAATAAAATTAAATTTAATTCAATAGAAATCTTATCATTCTCATGTAGAATAAAACAAAGAAGAGTTTAAAAGATCCCCAGGGTATTTTTCTGGTACCCACAGTTATAGCCAAACATGCAATCTCTGCTAATAACTCTTATTTACATATATATTAAACACGTCTACCATTAGGAGATAAGTACATATTGATAGAGCCATGAAGTTTAGTGGTTTCTTTGAACACATATTTCTAAAGCAAGTACCTTACTTATGGTTTAATAGAAATTCTCTTTAATTTAGAGATTATGGATGAGATATATAATTCTAGGAGTTCCTAGGAAGTTAAATCTTTGAAAAAACAGAAAGGTGCTAGATATAGGTATGGGAGAAAAAGAAATTCTGCTTTTCAAGGGATAAAAAAAATAAATGTGTTTCAAACTAGAAATGTACTCAGCCACTCATTAGGAAAAAGCTAATAAAGAATAAATGTGAAACTTCCAAATAGATCTTGTCCACGTCCCAAGAAAAAAAAAATGGGAAAACATTTCTTTGGTCTCAGCCCCTTCCCCACTCTTTGATATGAAGCATGAAACATTGAACTGGATTTTAGAAATATGAGCTTTCCACTGAAAGTGTAAATTAACACTGAAAGGAGAAGAGAAATTAGAATTTTAAAATTAGATGTGGTCTGAGCTAGGACTTGAACTTGACAAGAGTGATTTCATTTGCTGAAAGAGACATAGAGAAATCTTCTCGGCTCAAGAAAGTTCTTCTAGAGGAAAATGTCTAAAAGGTATTTTTGAAAAAAGTTGGAACTTCACTTAGAGCTTCAGATTTCAAAAGTTGCTGCTTTCTATAAGGTTTGCTAAGTGCTTTTAGAAATGCAGCCTTAAACAAAGGCATTTAACACTTCCCTCTCAACCAAAGTACTTGGCACCACCAAGTGCACCCTAGAAGGGTTTATAACATATCATCTGGTGCATAGGCAGAGGTGATGAGGAGCTCTGAGAAACCAGCAAGACACCAGAGCCTGGCTGCACCCCTGGGACAGTGACATCCTCCAGGGCTCCTGTATCCATCACCCAGCCCTGGCAGCCTCTGAGCTGCCTGCACCCCAGGATAATCCATGCTGGCCATCACATGCTGAGCAGTGGCGTTGGAATCGTGGAATAATTAAGGTTGGAAAATTCCTTTACGATCGCCAAGTCCAACTGCAGCTTAGCACCGCTACTCTGCTCACCATTAAATCATGCCCTCAAGGAAGGATCTGCATGTTTTTAAAACATTTCCAGGGATGGTGACTTCACCTGGGAAGCCTGCTCCAATGCTTTATAACTCTGTGTATGAAAAAGAAATTCATAATGGCCAGTCTAACACTCCCTTAGCGCAACTTGAGGCCATTTCCTCTCATCATCATCATCTCATCTTGTTACCTGGGAGAAGAAATCGATGCCCACCACACTACAGCATCCTTTCAGGGAGCTGTAGACAGCAAGAAGGTTTCCCCTGAGCCTCCTTTTCTCCAGGCTGAGCTTCCCCAGCTCCCTCTGCCTCTCCTCATGGGACTTGTGCTCCTTTCACCTGCTTCCTTGCCCTTCTCTGGACTTGCTCCAGCACCTCAATGTCTTTCTCGTAGTGAGGGGCACAAAAATCAGGCAGCCTGGCTCTCCACCCTGCCCCTCCATTCCACAGGCCCCTGCCCCATGGCCACGTCTCAATGCTGGTGGCTCCCAGGGACTCATTTTCTAAGCAAGTAAATTGCTACTTTGAGCCTTAGGAAACAGTGGCCAACTTGCCACGTTGAAGAGCTTGGCGCTACCAGCTCTGCCTCCTCCTTCAAGTTCATTCTGAACGCGGTCCCCAGACCGCCCAAATCGTCTGCAGAATTGCTAGGCAACCCCTTGTGCACGTTTTGCCAGCGTGTATATATATTTGTGCTCTTTCTTTTTAATTTTATTTCCTTTTCACTGGGACAGGGCTGTTCCCTTCTGCCCATGTTTCTCTCTGCACCACTTCAAATGAGATTAAGTTTAGGCAAAGATGGGAGTCCGTGCTTGTGGCAGGACCATTGTGCATTAAGTGAGTTTATTTTGGTAGTGCTGTGTTCTGTCTCTAGTCACTGTCTTTTTACACATAATCAAAACATGAAGATTTATTATAGGGAGCACTAAAAATATGGCTGGAAAAGAGCAAAAATAAAACCACAAACTTGCTTTACAGCTGTGGCCTTAGGAATGTAACTGGATTCAGTCTGCAATGGGGAGTGGCAATGCTGTCAGGTTTCAAATATGACCTATCTGCTCTGGCTTTCAGAAGGAAACTGTCTGGCTCCTGACATAGCCCATAGGAAAAGGAGACTCAGAGGATGTTTCACAGAGAAGTGATACACAGGTCACCACATCTATAAGTTGGTCCCTAGCAGTAGGTCAGCGGTAATCACCTCTGCTGCCAGATATTTCATTATAAGATTCAAGGTTCCATGTGTATTTCTTGAAAAATTGATCTACAATCAAGAAACTTCAGATGGAAAAAAAAACCCAAAAAACAAGCAAACCAGAAACCTCTAAGGCAACATTTTTTGTTTCTCCATTTTAAATATGTTAGAACCCTGATAGTTGGGGGGAAATCTGCAACTTAAAAAAAAGGATAGCCCCCAGCCAGAGCACACATGAAAAGACAACCAGGTAAAAATACTGTGTGAATTATTCTCATAAACTAATAAATGAATGTCTTCAAAGACCTTTTCATGATATTTTCAGCAACTGAAACTGGGCAGCAGGACTGAGGCCCATCATCACTACACCTGGTATCACAGACAATAAATCACCCTTACTATCTCCAAGAATAGGAGTCATTACGATCTTGGGTGGAGTGAGATCTGATATTCAAACATCTGGAGAATGATTTTTCAAAACCAGCTCAAAGACAACCTGTACATAAGGATTCTGGAAAAAATCTTTCCCCATGCAGTTATCTGGCCCTGTGATGAGCACTTGAGGCTGACAGTAAGGGCATCTTCTGCATTCAAGATTCAGTGATGACACACAGTCCAGGGATGCACCCCTCCTTGTTTCCTTGTTGATCCAAATAAGTCAGCTGGATGCTATTCTAGCCCAACCTGGAAATTTCAGCTGATCTTAAGGAGGAGAGAAGCCCACGTGCTCTTCAGTGGTCAGCAATTGAACAGTACATCTGTATTACACAGTGGAAATCACTGCAACTCTCTTGCCACCTCACAGTTAATCAGCATAAGCTGCACATCTAATTAATTTATCCTCAAATTCTAGCAACAGGAAGATCTGAATGAAGCTTTGCTGTGACTTTCAGCACGCAGTCAGTGATATGTGTTAGGCTGCTGGAGTACTCTAGCTTGGATGATTTTCCTAGATGAGCCTCTCCTTACTAGTTAGACAACTTTAAGCAGCAGTGATGAAAAAAATCAAAAAGAGGAAGGAGCTGAAGCTCCAAAACACATTCCCTGTACAGTTACCTGACCATTTAGAAAGAGGCAGGTTTTCTCACTGACTGCAGTTTAGAGATTTATGGATCTTGAATAAAAAAGAACAAGCTGTTCTGAAACTTTTACATCTATGAATGGCAGCAGAATACAACCTCCAGAATTTAGTTTGTTTTCTCTTGTATATTGTAGTTATCCTCTCACTCAATATATGTCTGTAAAGCAAATATAATAGAAGATGATGTGGGTAAAGCAGGGATAAAAGAGTCTTGGTCAGCATTACATAACAACTCAGGCTTTATCTCTTGGTTTTTTTTTTTTGGTCTTGTGCTCTGCAACTGTGCCAAACCATTACACTCTAGAAAAATTTCCATTAAGATAGAAGCTGAAACCAAAGGGAAGCAAAATAAGGTTTGAGAGGTATTTGGAGCTTTTATTCACAGATGTGATAGCCTTATGTTTGCAATGCATTTGTTCCCTTTGATAGAACATATGTGCTCCAAGAGACAGTTTTCAGATACATACAGCATACATTTCCATTTTTTAATAACTATTTCATAACTTTCAGAAAATGTTGGTCTGGCTTTTTATGGATGCTTCCCAAAGAAGATAATAAAATGTTCATCAATTTGGCATGGGGAATTCCAAGTGTCCACACATTCTGCTCTACATATGTAATACCAACAGCATCTTTCCTATCTTTAAACTCTGGAGGGAGACATAAGCTCCACAAACCACAGGAGAAAATCCTGACTGTTTTGGATTATAGGCTTCAGCCCCAATTTGCTCCTTCATTTCGTCATGGCAAGCAAACTCATTGTATAAGCTGGCCTTTCACATCTCGACAGCACAGCTGACTTCCTTCAGTGTTTTTTACACTCACACTAAAGTTATTTGAAAAGTGTCTGCCCCAGGATGTCAGGCTCAGATGCATCCTTAAACCAGGAAGGGAAGCAGAGCAGATGTGCACAGAGATGGCTGAAGGCTCCAAGTGTGAGGGAAGATGCTTCCACCACTTTCCTCACTGGCCTTTCCACGGTGTGGCTGGGCTGTTCACCCTAAAAGCATAAAAAGCCTAAAAGCATGCAAAAACAATCATCTAGGGCAATTTCTCTGTCTCCCTCACCAGACATTGCAGTACTGGCCCCAGTGCAGCCCCATACTTTTCAAAGTCTACAGCTGACATAGGCTATATAAGAAACTCCAAGATTCTCTTTCTGCTTGTGAAAAGGTCCCAAAACAACTTGGTGAAGTAAGAAGTCCTTTTAAAATATGGAGGCCTGGGGTTTTGCACACAGTGATAAGATATTAATGCCTACTTGTTATGTAAGGAGCTAATATTCATGGAAGACCAACATATCTCCTTGTAACTCTACATCCCCTTTTTCACAGAGAATGAAAGGGGGTGTAAGCAAGGTCCTGAGCACCCAGCCTAAATGATGCTCAGGTGAAGCTATCACCAGTTTTTTGCTCCCCTTGAGACTGCTGAGTCGCCCTGACTACAGGACTAAAAATGGGAACTGCCTGCTCACGTTGGGGTTTGTTGTGTGTTAATAATAAAGAAAGCAGCAATGCTGTAAAGAAAAAGCTAATACTTTTAATGAATTTTCACTGAACTTCATCATTACTGAGATGAAGGATAGGTCAGCATTAACAGAAGGCAAGTCTGAAGACAGTCTAGGCTACTAGACCTACTCAAAGCACAACCAACTACAGCAGGTTGCCCCAGGATCATGTCCAGCCAGGTTTCGAAAAGTTTCAAGGACAAAGAAGCTATCACCTCAGGGAAAGGGAAGAAAAAGAAGCATTTCCTAGGTTTTCCTAACATTTAACAGAATTTTTGGTCTTTCAATTTGTGCCTGTTACATCTTATCCCATCCCTGTGCACCACTGAAAAGGTTAAAACCACTGGTTTACTTCGTCCCAACTGGTATTAACACACATTGGTAAGATCCTTCCTGAGCCTTCTGTAGGATGAGCAGCCCCATCCCTCTCAACTTCTCTTCATGTGACAGAAGTTCCCGTCCCCCCTGTCATCTTTGTGGCCCTCTTTTGGACTTGCTCCAGTATATCCCTGCATTTCTCTTAGAAAGGAGACCAAAATCAGTGTACTATCATGAAAAGATACTGAGTGGTGCCCTACTGGCCCTAAAGACAAGCTTTCAAGCTTCATGGAATACACATGCATTAAACATTGTTTAAAGAGAGTAAATAGAACAGAAGAGGTATTTGGAGAAGCAGAAATTCCCTGGTACTTTAAAGTGTCTCCTTATTCTTTCAATCCACACTTGAAATCGTGATTATTTTTGGCCATTTTTATTGTCTTAAATAACTCCTTTATCTTTATTTATTTAGTTTTTTAATAATAATAAAAAAAGCAACTCTTCCTTTTACTCTTCAGTGTGCTGCCCTAAAAATTGTTACTTCTAAAGAAGATTGTGAGGTTTTAATTCAAATTTATATTTCCTCCACCATATATTGGCACAATATTTTCCCTCGGCTGCTGCAGAACCATAGTTCAGTCATGATAAAACTAAGCTTTATAATTTATAATAAAAAAATTAAAAACTTAAGGGAAAATTAAGAACAAATAAAATTGTTAAATAAGATGATGATAAAGGAATATAGGAAATAAATGATGAACAACACAATTGTTCAGTCCCTGAGGAGCAGACCCCAGACAACTCCCCATAAATTTTTTGTTCAGTGTGACATCATATTTTATGAAATTTTGGCCATATTGGGTCAGATGTCCTCGCTGTGCCCCCACCAAGCTTCTTGTGCACCCCAGCCTCCTCACTGGCCAGGCAGTAGGATGAGCTGGAAAAGCCTCATTTAGTGTAAACCTTGCTCAGTGACTTCTAAAACATAAGAGTGTTACCAAGATTCTGATCCTAAACCCAACACACAGCACTGCAGGAAAAGAAATATTTGTCCCAACAAAACCAGGACATCTATTCAATAAAAAACTGTAAACTCTCCACTGCAACCTCAAAAATTCTGTGCTTAAGTACCTTACTTGATTAAATCTTGACCACAGTCTTAGTTTAAAAAAAAACAAATTAATGGAATTTTTCTGCCAGAAAAGAAATAGAAACACAGAGAAAAAAGTGTGTTTTCCTCCCTGCCCTGAATATTTCTTTTCAATCTAGTTTGAATATTTTTGCAATAGATTTGCAGATAATTTTCAGGTAAAATTATAAGAGATTGAATTTGTAAAAATTAAGGTTCATGCAAGGAAAAGAAGAATTTCATGCAAACTGTGTTTGAAGTATTCTGCTAGCAGGAGAATTTTATTTCAGTATCTTTGAAGGGCTACATTGCAGTTCTAGGTTCCTCAAAATGCCAATTCCATTTTCATCACTTTCATCAATACTTCCACTGAGTAGTTAAAGGATGTAATCCACAATGTTAAAAAGTTCATTAAAACAAACTAAATAAAATGCATTGTCCATTCTCACCTAAGAAGACCGGTGTTCTATGAAACAGGGATCAAGCACCTTGTCATATGATTCTCAGAAGCAACAAATAAACAATTCAGAGTTGGACTGTTTGGTGACCTCTCTGCATTGCTGAGCTCACAATACACATTTCAGACTGATGAAATGTCAGGTCATACAGCCAGGAACAAAACTGAATTGACAGAAATTATTCTGTTCTTGTAAATGGTACTAAAGAAGCAACTGAGAATAATCATTGTGGGAGACATTGCTGGAAAAAAAGTGGTAGTTAATGTGATCTGTTGCTAAACAAACATGAATTGCAAGAAGGCATAGAGGAAAACAATGGAACTCCATCCTTGATTATGGTGGAGGACCTATTGCACATATACATCAAATCAGATAAAAATCAGAGAGAATTCTGAGCCACACAAATGAACAAAAATGTGGAAAATATGCCTGGAAGTGAGAGACTCCTGGTGCTCAATCTATTAGGTTAATGAAGAAAAGGTTAAAGGATAATTTATTAGTCTATAAGTGTCTATTATCAAAGGGAATGAAAATTGATAATTGATGACTCTTCAATCTAGCTGACAAAGGCTTAACAAGATTCAATAGCTTGAAGTTCAAATTAGAAAAATTAAGGTCCAGAATATGGAGCACTTTCTTTTTTTTCTTTTTTTCTTTACAGGGAAGACAACCAATTAAAGGTTGTAATTGGTGCTCCATCACTGAAAACTTATAAATCAAAGTTGTGTCAACAAAGTCATAAAAGGTGTCTGAAGGTAAGTCACAAGTGTTGGACTTCAAGGAAGTTTTAGGGAATGGCTTGAGTGATGTTACACAGGCCATTAGCTTGCAAAGGTCCCTTCTATTTGTAAAATCCTAGTAATTGTTCTACCTCATCAGAGTTACATGGACCACATATTTTTCCCCTCTCTGAATATATAATCCTGTATCAGAGTACAGACCTCTTTCACCATCAGCCAAAAGAACAGTGGAGAAAAAAAAGGCAAGGAACTGTGTTTCCAAAAACAGCAACTTGCAAGTGAAAGAGTGTGATACGAGTCCCCAGAGTTGTTAAATATTTTTATTGAATAGTAACGAAGCAGAATAAATTAGAAGGCAAAATTTACGCTCTTCTAGGAATAAGTGGCTGGTATAACCCTTCTGATGCTAGGGCACAGTCCTTGTCTTGGCTTAAGAGTTAAATAGTCATTACATTTCCCTACAGGCTACCTTTCCAAGGAAAACACATTCTCTGTGCACTGCAGTCTTTGACAATAGGATTAAGTATTACTGGCAGACAATACCACTTAAAACGTTAGCTGCATCAACCTCTATGATGACTGAAAGAGCTATTAGTCTGCAGTGCCTCTTTTAACAGGAGGCCAAAAAAAAATATCCTTTATGACCCTTGATAGGGGAAAAAAAAATACCTAGAAGGCAATATACCTCATCTAGACAGAAAATGTACATGAAAAATGGTTACAACAAGATTATTTACATTCTTTAGTCATTAGGGATAAAGTGGATGCTTACTGACCCATCTTTCTAAACAACAAATTGAAAATCCTCTGTGATAAAATCGCTCTGCATTGTGATTTCCAGTTCTGTCAGACACTTCAGAAAAATGGCGCTCACTTAGCATATCTATCTACTCAGTAACTGATTTGTGGTCTTTGCAATTTAGATACTCAGCCTCTCTTTCAACTCCACACGTCTATTACATTTGCTACAAATTGTATTAAGCGAGCGTGTTCTCCTGGAGAGCGGAACTGCAGCCTGGAGGGCCGGGAAGTCCAGGCAGATTGCTTTTTTCCCATCCAAATGGTTCAAAAGAAGGCTGGTCTGGCTGAACTTGGAGCTGCTCAGCCTGGGGTCTGCTGCTGCTGCTGCAGAGGCTCTGAACAGGCTGGGAAATGTACAGAATACACAGGTCTTGTGTTCACAGAGTGCTATTCTGCCATAGCACTTCAGGAAAGGAGGTCAAATTTTTTGGAGAGCATGTAAGAGCAGAAAAGAATATAAAATGCCAGTGTTTTGATAGAGAAGGATAAGAACAACAAAGATTTGGGTACTTGCACAGAAAAAACCTATGAACTAAGCTAACACTAGATTGAACCTATCTTACACTGCTTACCCTGAATGCCACAGAAAACACTCTCTAATGTGCCATGTTCCAGTAGGGGCTCTGGCTAAAAAAATCTTGCCTTTTTCCCTTTACCCTCAACACAAACATGATGCTTGTTTCTCAGAGTAAACACCTTAGAAAGACAAAGCCATAAATCAAATCTGTACAGTTCTTCTGACCGATGCTTATGTTGTTATGTCATCCTACCCAGAAACATCAACATAATTATAGATAATGTGAAGCAGATCAACTTCTGTAATCTTCTATAAGAAAAAAAAAAAAAAAGGAAAAAAGGAAGAGGTTTCTGTCTTCTGAATCTATCCTGAAGAATTTAGCAATCTGTAACACAGAAGAACAAAATCAGTCCACATGCTGCCAAGATTTATGCAGAGGTCACTTAGGATGTGTGATGGTTAAAGCACACGTGTTACCTGGTATCAGCTGATCAACCTGTGGGAATGAATCCTGTGAACAATATCAGTGTGAAGGAGGAGGGAAGAAGAGGGTCATTAGTGCACGATGCTTGAAACATCAAGATGCAACGAGCAGGACAGAGCTGCTGATGAGAACACTCAGGGGATGCAGATCTCTGGACTGAGCAAAGTGTCGTGGTCAGAGAAGGATAATAAAAAGACTGGAACACACACCATCTGGTATAACAGAAGGGAGGATGGGAAACATCAACAGGGAGTTATATTTGCGAGGGAAAGCCAGACGGTGAAAGCATTGATTAAGATTATTTTGTCGATTAGGTGATACACTTTGATTTATGTGCTGGGGAAAGAGGAGCATTTCCTATGCAAAGGTTGTGCTGCCCAGGCAGCTGAAGTGGGATCGGACCTGGGGAGGCTTTAGATGATTCCCTGGGGAAGGGTCATGTGGAAACAGGGCTCACTTGTGGATTTGGAAGGCTGCACATTCCAGTGTGAAAAAAAGGAGATGTGAAGATTTTTGACAGTGATGTGATTCACCTCATCCTAAAGTAGGCAAATGGCATGTAGAGGGAGACCAAAGCACTGGGGGAAAGAGCTGCAAGAAGAGAAAATAATTTGGAAAATAACTGTTTTGAGGAAAATATATGTATATTTATATCACCACATATATATATTCATATCCATCCAGGGACAAAACAACAGGAGATGTAAAGATTTTAAGCTACATTGAAACCAAATTATACGATTTGGTTTGCTCAGAGAGCTGAGACAGAAAGATTAAGCTCAGATTAGAGTCACTCCCAGCTTCTGAAGTCCCCAGTGACAAAGCACACAGGGGCATATATATCAAATACCATATATACCAAAGGGTATGCAATAGTATAGCTTATCAGATAAATTTAGTACCCAACTCACTGAAAGGTGGCTAGGAAGCCAAGAAACCAGCTTTGGCTTGTTTAATATTTAAGGAGAGGTTTGCACAGCATGGTATTATTGGTATCAGTCAATCAGTGGGTAAGATGGGAACAAAATGACATCAGCAGCAATGTGCAGCCAGTGAATCAGCAGAGGAAAAAGAGCAGTAGGTGGGCAGCACCAGAGAAAACCAGGCAGGTTGCCTGAAATAAGTCCCTGAAAATGTTTTTATGACACTGACTCTAGAGGGATGAGCAGTACAGCAGGTTTTGTGAAACCCTAGTGGCACAGCACTGCTCACTTCACTCACACTGAAACTGCAGAAAAAAACCCTGAAACGTCTGAGTGCTGGGAAGCCCTGGAGAAAAAACAAACAAGCCTTTAGTTGTTGTTTAGGTAAAAAGGAAAAAAAAAAAGTTAAAAGACCACAACACATTTTATGCTAAGCTCAGAGGGTTTTCTTACCCCTCAGGACATAGGAAGTATTTTATATTACACCAGAAACACCATTTAAGGAAAATCCTGTTTTCCTGCAGGTGAAGTGCCACAAAATGAAAAGTGGCAAATTCCCACAGATTTATCCACGAGTAAACACACACACACATTCTTTCACAGCTCACAAATCTCATCAGCAAGTGTTGACCAACCTCCAGTTACTCTAGATAAGCTGTGTACAGGTTAAGTTAGACACAGGTAGGTTAAAGAGAGTGCAAGAGGGAGGCAGATCCAGTAACACAGCAGCATGGACAGGTATAAATTCACTTCCTGTTCCCTTTGAACTATCTGAATGGGAACAGCCCTGAGTATTACAAGTATTACATTTCACTATTCAATAAAGTTGTGCTGAATAGAATTATCACCTTGAAATTACAGGGTAAAACTCCCTATACCAAAACAGATTAAAGACAAATTAGACTGTGGGCCAGGTCACTATGATTGTTAATTAGTGATAATGGAAATACAATTAGCATAATGAGTTCCAATTACTGTATATGGAGAAATATGAGCATACTGCTTTCATAAATCTTGGTTCCAGGAAAAATAAAATGCATCTGGTTTAACAAAGCATGCCCTTCTTCTTTGCAAAAAGCTTCCTGGTAAATATCTTTTTATGAAGCTAAACCTTTCTTTTGATGGGTTGTGATTTGGGGAAAAAAAAAAAAAAGAAAAAAAAAAGAAAGCAACAGAATGGATTTACCCTGTCTGATAGCTGAACAGTTTTGTATTAGCTTGGCTTCTGTTTTAAGCTTCCTAGAAAATCTTACCATCTGTTTCTTCAGTGCTGGGGTAAACAAAAAAAGGACAAAAATCATAGACCATTACATCAAATGCACTTATTGTCTTTGAAATATCTAGAGTTTTCCCCCCTTCCCTTTTGCTCCTTCTGATAAGCTGTGAAATTGGAAAGACAATTATATTCTGATATTTACACAATTAGGAATGGCTTTTCAAAACCTTATTGAAAAACCAGCTGATGAAAGACAACAGCTTTACAAAAAAAAGCCACACCATGTCCAATGGTTACTTCATGAAGAATTGTTTTATTTATTTCCATAGCAGTTTTGCACCTTTGCAAGGGTAGGCAAAATCAGGCTGGATTTAGTGTATCACTCTCTGGTAAGTTAAAAAAGTGGGGATTTAAATTATGAATTTACAGATGCTGCGGACTGAAGTGCTAATGGAAATAAAGGCTTAATGAAGCCCTACAGACGTGCAAGCTTGACTCCATGCCTCTATTTAACAAGCTGGTGTTAACTATACTGTTGGATAGCCAATTATGAAGCCACTCACTGTTTCCATGTGTTAAAGTGGATTCTGGGCAAGAATTCAAGAACAGGAAAAATTCCAGCTGCATACAAGGATTAGATGTTAGCAATACCACATCTTCTCCCTTTGAAAAGATTCTCCAGCCTTCTTATTACAGGGCAATCAGGAAAAAAGCTGTGTAAGACCCAAAAGTCATGGACAGACAAAGCTGATGGAACATGAGTTGTCCAGATAGTCATTCTGCACCTCTGAGATGCTGGGGAGCATTCACCAAGAGAACTATAAAAACCTGTAAATGGGAAAGGATAGTGGAAGGAGAAAGGGAACTGCTTGAAGACAGCATCCTTGATATCAGCTAAGCTGCAGACAGAGCAGACTGCTTGCATTTCCACTATGTCAACAACGTGGTAATTACCTGTAAGTGTAGGTGAACCCTCTTCTCTCCCATCAGCCATGACACAGGAGAGAACCAGCTCAAAACATACCCATATTGACAGCTCAGGTGAAAGCACACCTGTATCATGTAACTTACATAATACATGGTTAATGAGCCATGTATTTTGGCACAACACATGAGGCAGAAGAGAGAGTAGGTAAGAACCTGCCCTGGACACCTGCTGAGATTGCCTCAGCTCTGCAGAGATGAAGCCTTATCCTGGAGATGGGAGCACTACATGATGAGAACCTGCTTGCTTCACAGATTGAGCATACCCTGCACAGATAGATCTAAAATTTGACCTTTTTGATTTTAGACCTCTAAAAATTAACAGCAAATTCTTCAGAATGCTATGCATCCTGGGCTTCCCAGGAATACTGATAGCTCATATGAATGTTGTCACCAATGCATTTCAGTGCTTTCAGGACGCTAGTTTAAAGACCTAGAAAAGCACAGGTGAGTTAGAACTGGCTTACAGCTTAGGGAAGTGGCCTGTGGAAGGAATAATGAGTGAACACACCACTAAAGATTGTATCTTGACACATATGCACAAGAAGGCTGAATTCAGTGTGTACAGGCAATCATGAATCTCACATTACCTCACTCTGCAACCTTAGCAAAGGCCTTTAAGGGTTGTTGAGTGCTTGGTTATTTTCATCTGTGAAATGAAGATATCAAACAAGATCATTCTGATAGGCACTGTATCTAGGCACAATAAAAGGCATTCTCAGTGATAACAAAGCTTACAAGGCAAGAGGATGAGTCAGACCAAGGCAGAAAGAAAGAGGGAAACAGAGTGGCAAGACACAAAAATACTTTTCCTATAAGCATAGCCAGGTCCCAGCACATTACCTGACCACAGGCTTTTCTCGCTGTCATGCAATACCACTAAGTCAATGAAAAGGCTTTACTGGGAGCATACAAATGCAATCTTGCTGCTTAGAGAAGACACTATTCTGCACCTTTTCCTGACAATGATAGCCCCTTGGTGGAAGGGAATGGTTTAGAGGGACATCTGACCCTGTGCCAGCTGGAGCTGTCAGGCAGACACCAGCAGAGCCCGCTCACGCCCGTGTAAACCCAACGCATCTCCACGTTATTTTGAATTTACAGCATCATCCCTCAGAGTGCAGGCAAGTGTTTCCACAAATGAATGATCTCAATCAGAAAACCAGTCCTGTGGCAAGGGATACATATGGCCATCACTCCCAAGAACAGCTGTCAAGCACTAGCCCTGCCCACTTCCCACTGTGTAACGTCCGTGGTTGCTCAGTCAAGCGAATGACCTTATAAGCCCACACAGGTCCAATCTGAGCTGAAAATTATTAGCAAAAACTTGTTTTCCTTAAGACTTCACAATCTAACAGGGAGAAATTATACACTTGGACGGCAAGTGAGTCTAAACAGCTTTTGTTACAGTTCTTTTGAGTACAAAATCTCTCTACATGGAAATAAAAAAGCTCATTGGAAAGATGAGTGGTAGACCCCCACTCTCTCTATCCAAAGCATGCTGTTCAGTTTAGCCTGTGCTTCACTGAATAAATAACACTCCCAGCCATGATGCTCCCCCTCCAATATGCTTAAGTATTGATAGATTGCATGGCTCTGTACTAAGTCTGTCTGGAACTTGTGACATTTGCCCAGTGAATTGGTAAATGAACTTGAAATATTTGACCCATGCAGATGAGATTACACCTTATTTAGCCTGAATGGACAAGATCCTTTGTTTTACCCAAAAAACCTGACAGATAAGTCTAACCTTTTCATCCAGCTCTTCTGGGTATATAGCTATGAGGAAAGCGACACTCCTTGGTGATTATACTGAATCTCAAATCCCTTCTGCATATACATGTATAACTATGTACTCTGTGGGAGTCTGTGATACAGGCAAGTTGGCAACTGAAAGACCTTCTCCCAGACTGCTTTCTGATTTATGTAGACCTGTCACAGAGTGACTGATACAAGTGAAATAAATCTGTTGAGGACTTAAAAGACATGAAACTTGACAGACATTCAAAGTAAGTCAGATACAGCTATTTCATGTTTTATCTTTTCCTGTGCTATGTCTCTAAAATGAGATTAGCTGACATGGTCAAGGGGCAGAGTGAGGGATAAGTGGGCACAGGATTTGGACACAGTCTCCTAGGAGGGGTCCCCTACCCCCCACCCCTGATTCTCTTCTCCAGCAATACATTTTTCACTATGATCACTATGCTTTGATCTTGGCTGACATTTTAAACTTGGTAACATTCTCCAAGACAATCTCAAGGCTTTAAAATTACATTACTCAATACAAGAAATACCTCTTAACAATTGTCCTGCTTTGAGCTTTTGAGATACATTTTTGTATCTCAACAGAGCAACTGTGATGTTGTTATCGAACCTAAATGTAAACCTAGACATTGATGTCCGAGCCCATCTTACATAGTGTAGAGGATTTGCTGGAAAAATACTGGAAGTTTACTCACAAAACATTTGTGGGATTTCCTACACTGATGGAGACTCTCCAGTCAGTATCAGGGAGGCAGCTGCAGAAAATTTCTTCAGGACTTTCACAATTTTCCAGAAATCCTATTTCTTTTCTCTCTCCCAGTTATACATGCATCATAGTCCCAAACTACCCTGTCCCAAGCAAAAAAATGAGGAAAAGGTGTGTTTTGTTACTCAGAGTACTAAAAGACAACTTTTTGTGTCTTCCATTGAGAAGTTTGTGGTACCTAGGTTTTATTCTATTAAAGACTATAGTTAAGGGCTTTGAATTAGAAATCCCTCTTGCATGCTGAACTATTCTGCAGGAAAAATAAACATCTCCTTGCTCTTTGAACTGGCAATACTGAACCCTCCCAGGCTATGCCATGCACGAGGGCTTGGTGAGGGGAAAGAGGCAGCCAGAAGAACAGTGTGACAACAGGTTACAGCTGCACAATACAGCCAGGGAGTGTCAACACCTCTATCACATCATTAACTTGGCTGTAGCAATCATCAGCAATATCTTTCATTTGTAATAATCCATCTGGGCTGTAAATGATCCATAATGTGGTTGAATTAGCACCACATTGAGCAACCAACTTCCTGGGCTTAGTCTGTTATAGTTCAACATTAATACTGTCCTCTGACTTCATGGAGATTCTGCATTCACCTGACCTTGTTGGTACCAGGAATGATCAAAGAGCTACAGCTACCATCCCCAATAAGTCTGTTGGTGTATAAAACATCACAACTGAAGTCCAAGTGGACTTACACATCCTGTAGCTACACAGAAGAGAATGTCACAGGAGAAGTTATTATCCTATTTTACTAGTTTAATTTACTTTGTCTCTGCTCCCCATGAATCAGAAATCTTCTGAGTGTAGGACTATTTCCCAAAATAAAACAGGGACTATGATGAATTCATCTTCCTATCCTTTTAAATGTGATTTCATGTAAAAACCTCAGACTCATCACATAGATTTGTTCAGCTTTTTTTTTTTTGAGGCCAGTGTAGTGTTATACTGATGCAGCATCGATGTGTACATCTCTGTGTACGCTTGATACATCTTGCCATGAAGTTTCCTTGTAAATTGTCTGCCAATAAAAAATAATACTAGAGAAAATAATCTTGAGAGTTAGTGACCTTGAATGTAGCCCCACAAAAATGACCACAGGTATGAAAAGGAAGCTAGCATGAACAAATCCAAAAATGCAAAGCAATCTCTCATGAAGTCTCAGTTGCAAACCGAAGAGTCCCTTTCTCCCATTTCTCTGTCATTTTTTCAGCCTTTATTCTCTCTTTTCCTTTCTCAGATCAGGGAAGACACTGAAGGAAAAATCAGCTGCAGCAGTGAGAGTAAAAACCTATCTTCATTCTACCCATTGCCAGTTTCCCTTGCAGTGAGGGCTTTTCATAGAGAAGTGTAATTCTCTCTTCCAGGCATCAGAATCCTACCCCAGAACTCCTGAATTTGGCTGCAGATCCCATTTTTTCTTTCCCCAATAATGGAGCATATTTTTTCTATCACATGCATTGTTTATGTCTGTGGAACAGTCTCTTTATGTTTTGTTTCTCTGAAGCTGTGGATGTACATCAAACAACATAATGAAAGAAGCCATCCATGAGGTGCACTGCACCATAGATAGATTATGTAAATATTTTTAACAATCTAGCAAGCAAATAACCAATTTAAGAGAAATATAATTACCTTAAAATCCTATGTATTGCAAATGTTTGCTTTTAATCCTCTATGTAACCTTATTAAAAATTTCAAGATGGATACATTCTCCTGCCGAATGTGACAAACATCTGGTTTACAATAAAGTCATGTGATGAAATTCCATCCAGAATCACATTTGCTTTTCAGTATGTTTTCTCCTGCTATCATTCATAACACAGAACTTCTGTGTTTTGTCTGTGATATAAGACAGTGCAAGGATATGTTTTTATTAGGAATAATGCACAGTCGTTTCCCTTATAGAATTTAAATCTGCCATCTCTGCGTGGGTATAGTCAAATATATTGATAGCCTCCCTTGTGGGTTCTGCTGACACTTGGGTTTAATTGTAGTGAACTTTGAATTCCTATCTTAAGGTCAGTTATTAACTATTGATGGATTCTCCTTTTCTCCATTTAATGCTAAAGTATTCATACTAACCAAGATAGATGGGAATGCTGAAGAAATTTTTCAACGCCATGGCTGAGCAAGATACCTTTACACTCTTCCTCTGTGGCAAACGGAGAGCCCTTTTCTAAAAGAGGTGATCACTCATGCTCAGCTTAAAAAGAAAAACACAGCACAACAGTGCTCTGCTGACCCCTCGCCACTTTTTTGTTCTGCCAGTACTATCTTCCTAGAAATAAAAGGTCCTGTATGCTGCTATTAGGAGAAAAGAAAATAAAATTTCCTCAGGCACAGCCTTGGATACCAACCTTGAAACCAAATGGGGTCAGAATGCAAAGGAGCAGCCACAGCACCACGCACCACCCAGCCAGGCTGACAAACAGCTCTGCTCCCTTGGGCTTCCCAGAAGGGAAAAGAGCACCCCTCAGAGATTTATAAACACATACATAATAAATGGGAGGCTGAAGTTTAAACTGTTATGAAGCATTCTCTACTCCGCTTCCGAAGTCCTCTGTGATTTAAAGAGCTGACATTTACTGTGTGCAGGCCTATTATTCAGAATGACTGTTTGTGTATAGACAATATTTTAAACTGGCTTGCTATAGATGAAAAATTCTTATTAAGTCAGAAAAACAGTTTAAGTAGGTAACACTCACCCAGTTTAGGCTGCTATAAGTCTTGCTGACCCACTGCAGGGAAGGCAGGGGGGCAGGTGAGCCTGTCAACACCATCTGCCACCTCAGTGTGGGGAGATGGGGGTCCCAGCCCCACGGCTGCTCTGCCAAGGCACCAGCCAGGCTGCCATCCCTGCCTCTCCTCTCAGGGAACAACACAAGGTGTTTGGTGCCCCTGACACACTTTTAAACCCTCCTCTATCACAGGAGCTCTGACAAGTGCTGGAGCCATGGAAGTTTGCTCCTCCTGGAGCCAGTGACACGACTCACATTGATGTCCTCCACGGTACTTAGAAGTGTTCAGAAAACCAACACCTGGCACCAGCCAGGCAAGCAAAGGCCTGAGACAACACCCTGGTCGTATCCTTTTCCCTCATCACGTTGGAAGGCTTTCCACACAACCTTCTCCAACCTGTTTCCTTGAGCCGCAGTCCAGATGGCAGTATCCTCCATCCTCCTCCTGAGGTATCCTCCCTGCACTGAGCCTGTTGCTGCAAGGAGCAGAAATCTCTCAGGAACCTCTAGGCATCCCTGCAGCAAAACAAAGTGACCAACCAGAACTAAAGCATGCACACAGGGGTTTGCTTCTACGTTATAATAATTCAAAATACTCCTAGCAGACTTGATACCTTGTATTTGTGCAACATACCAGTGGACCTCAACGCACTTTTCAAAGCAGATTCATGAAGCTGAACTTTTCTTCAGTCAGCTCACCACACCATCCAAACCTGAAAGCAGAGTATTCTATTTTCTGTAAACATTTTGCAGGTATATTTAGAGCAGAGAATTCCACTCATAGCTGAAGAATAACAAAAACAGTGATATCTCTCTATATCACTACTGACAAGGCTGTCTCCAGCAGACAGATTACTCTGCACAAAAGACCTCATTGTACATTATTTTATTGTCTTTATATTTGATAATAATGCAGTTTAGAGAGTGTTTAATATATAACATGTTGATCTGGCTAAATACAACTGGACTTAGATTGTTCAGGTGGAATATACTGCTCTGATACAGAAAATCAGCCTACTCAAGGTTTGAACACTAAAATGTGCACTAATCTTCATGCTTTCCATTGGGTAGAAGTGTAGATTTAAATAGAGAGTAATAAACAGGAGACTTTGACCCCAAACTTTATGTTCAGACTTCTACAACAAGATTTTTAGAGACAGAAAGTGTTACCATTACCCACTGACATCAGCTGAAAGGTATCACTCACCTGAAAAATCAGTGCACGAGGGTACAAAATGGACACAGTGAACACGGACCCAAACACTTGGAAGCAGAAAAATTCATCTCTGAACCAGTGTTTGGCACCAAGAGTGACACAAGGGACTTTTGTGCTTTACAAACAACATCTCCACCACTTCTGCTGCTTGACCACCTATTGCTTTCCTTGCATGTTTTGACCCAACCTATCCACCATTCCCTTGGCCAAATCCTTGGCAAGGATTGGGTGTTTTCATGGATCAAGGACCATTCCCAACAGGGAGCCTCTGTGCAACCATCTCATTTTTGAAGGTAAAAGTGTGTAATGATATTCAAGTGAGTAGCATTATGCCCAAGAGCCTTACTGCTACAGGATGCTCCCTCTCATGTTTAATTTCTTAATATAAAGATATACCTCGATGTATTTTGCTGAAGATGTTTGTATGTCTTGGATAGAGCTGGAAAATCTATAGGAAAAGCAACCTTATAACAAATTTCAATCTGTTTAATCCTCTTTTCTTTAATTTCTTGTACTACAGAACAGAAAAGGTAAACCCATAAGTTCCCATTTTATAAAGCAACCACAGAAAAATTATTAACAGTTAAAGTTGGGAAGAAATGGCAGCCAAACTGCAACTCATAATATCTGTGAAAGGTTTGAAATGACTAAGCAGTAGCAGCTGATCAAGAAGCAATTTAATCATAGCCAAGGACTTTAAAAAATCAGCATAGGCTAAAAGTAAAGAAAAGCAGATAAATATTACAAGATTTATTCTTTTATATAAGAATTTTGAATTAGAAACAGAAAAATATTTGCTTTCTCCCCGTTTATAAATGATATTTTGATATGGACCACTTTAAAATACTGTATATGACTTTAGTACTTCAAAACAGATTTAGTAGGTTTTAGTAGTTTCTACTGAGTAGATAATTTATGAGATCTTTTGGCTTCTTTAGTTTTATTAAAAGTGTGGAATATAATACTATTTGTGCATCAAGAAATAGTGGATTACCCAAGTGTTGGCAGCAATTCCTGTAAAACACATAGCTCTTAATCATCTGTTTCAGGCATTTTTCCTATTTGCAAAGTCTGCATCTCACCTTTTTTTTTTTTCCTTTAGTTAAGGCAGTTTTATTTAAAGCATAATGCTACACATGTAATTTGGACTTTCTTACTGATCTCTATGAAGTAATTAATTGTTTTTTTAAGGTAGAAGAATGCACATAAAGAACTGTCCTTCAAGCAAAGATCCTCTAAAAACACATTTAACAGATTCCAAACTATTACTCACTTAGCTTTTTTCTTAGGTTCAAGGGGGCATATAAAAGCCCAATGAAACCAATGGAAACAGTGCTTGTCAGTCCATGGAAATCAGGATCAAACCTCAGCCTTTTTTTGCAGCAATGAAGTGAATAGCAAAGCTTCTAATGACTTCATCAGGACTTGAATTTAGTCCTGACAGGAAACACAGCCATAAAATCATAAATTCAGTAAGATGAAATTCCAAGTGAGTATATTTGGTCAGAGGAGGTGAGGGCTGAAAATGCACAGACAGAAAAAAAGTACAAACCCAAGTGTCTACAGCGGTTAAAAAATGAGCTGGTGTCATGCTGGTAACCCTTTAAAATAATGGTCTAATCATTATTAATTCCTTCGATATTTAATGTAATAACATTAATCATGATGAACTCATTTGGTATTAATGTGAATGTCAGACGTACCTCTCCTCATACACGCACATCATTTTGGGATTAGCTCCTTGCTATATAATTCTTTTTGTATCCCTCAAAAAGTGCTGAGGATAGTTGTTTTGTGACTTTGACACAACTGAGAACTAGCCCTACTTATGTACAACCATTTCCACTCAGGTTTGAGAGCATCTCTAAGGGCCTGGTAAGCACTTACAGCACCTAGAGGCGAGAGGCAGACTAAGGAAGAGAAGCCTTTGGTATGGTTTACATGAAACCTCAGGCTGGTTTTGCTCCTTGCTCTTATTTGCCACATGCTACAAGTGCTGATGAATGCTCTGAGCTGACATTTTAATAATGAGGATGATTGTTAATGAGGATTCTGGGACCACCAACAAGAATCTTGGTCAAGAGAGACCACTGCCACTGAAGCTTGGTGGTTTTTAATAATCAGAAAGTCTGAAGGCATCAGCCAGATGATGCTTCCAGAGAAAGTACTTTCCAGGCTGCCTATTGGCAATGCCCAAGATTCTACAAAACCCATTAGATTCCCAGTTACTTTCCTGGCAGACACAGAGAAAAAGAGTGATCTCAAATAGCAAGGTATGGAAGAGATGGTTATCCTATGGAAACTAAAAGTGACAAAATAGATTGCACCCAAAATTCCAACAGCAAAGAAAATGTCATCAAAACTTCATTATTTCTAATCCATCTGCATTTTTAATTGTATTGAGATTCCTAGTGTTTTATGCCAGTGCAACTCATACAAATGCCTTGCTACAGCCTTCCCAACCACTCTTAACAAATTTGTCCATTTACCGTCTTTCGCTCATTTCCGAATAGCTTGGCACGCTGTTAGTTAAAATTCTTTTTTTTTTTTTTTTTAAAGTACAATATCCATTTAGCTTCTATCCTCTGAACTTTTATTCATTCATTATTAACACTGAAAGGCAAAGTGCATGAGGGAAGTTCAGTCCTATCGGCATTTCAGATGAAAGTGATGTCTCGGTGTATTAGCAGTACACCACACTATCATACATAAAATGCTGCCCAGTCCTTCAACAAAGCAGCCGTGTCCCAGTGCCTAATAGGATCACTTACTTCAAATGTGACACCACCTTCTTTGAAATATTTGTTTAGATTTCAAAAACATATGAAGGTTCTCAAACTCGAACAAAACCTCCAGCCTCCAGCCCAGGCTCTGATTCTAAAGAGCTTTCCATTCGATAAATCAGAGCCGGAATCCAGGATTTTTTTTATTTTTTTTTTTTTGCTTGTGGCTTGGCTTTTTTTATTTTTGGGATAAAAATAAATGTCATCTGGTTTTGACTGCAGATAATGAATCATATTAAGAATTTTAAAAGCACTATTCTCTTTTTTGAGACCTAATTTCAGACCTATTAACACTTTAATATGAAACAGAAGCCCATCATTTCATTAGAAAAAGAATAAGGCCTCTCTTGCACCATATGTTTCTTCCTTTATAAAAAATCCTTTTGAAATCCTAGATTGGGCAGCATCAGAGCAGAATGTAGATCTGGCACAAAGACAACATATAGGTGAGCAGATCTTGCATCAGGGAGATTAACTATTTCAAGCTAAATTACAGGTTTCTGGCAAACTGTCCTTCTCATTCCTTACAATAATAAATGATCCAATTTATAAAAATGAGTGATTGCAACTGAAGAAAAAAAATCCTGGTGGGGGCAACCAAAAACATGTGAAACGCTGGCATGTCACCTCCACAAACTTACCTATGATTACCCGAAGGACAAACAGCTGCTTCTTACAAGTGCTTTTTGGCGTCTTAGGTATTTATTAAATAAGGGAAAGAAAATTATAGCTGTCCCTTTTCAGTATTTAGATTTTAAAAAATGAAAATATCTTTAAGACACACAGGACATGAATGCAAGAGGTGGTGTGATAGCAGAGAACCTTATTGCACATAATTAACAGACACATAATGTCTGGTTACTAGTAATTTCCTTCTAGCTGAGTAAGGAAATAATTTAATCATGTTGATCAAATGAATCCCATGAGCCCAGTGCAACATTATGCTTTTTTTTTTTCCCCTCTCTAAATCTGCATTAAATGATAAGAGTCTACTTGGTGAAATCATGGACCCCAACCTTGTTTAGGTACCCTTAATTTTACCCAAAATATTGGCATGATTTTAGTAATTGGGTTAATGAAGCACTGCAGTAAAAACCTTTCCTAATTCCAGGTGCTGACCTCAAAGGAAAACAGCCAGGAGAAGAGGGAGAAGGAAGAAAGAAATAACTCGGAGCTCTTTATTTGGAATAGAAGCAAAATATTCTTTTTTTTAAATTGCATAGTCCATGTTGCTCTGTTACAACAGAAGGAAAAAGACATAAAGACATGCAAAAAAACCCTAATGAGTAAATCCCTTAAACATTTGAGTGTTAAGCAGCTAAGTGTAAATTACTACTATTCACTTCCTCTCACTCCCAAAATATAGCCAGGTGCAACTCAGAAATAGGCAAGCAGAATTTTCCTTTTCCCCTGTAAACTATCATTTTATGTGATAATACATCATTTGCCTTGTCATCCCAGGGTTTCCTAGTAAAATCTTTTGTGGGATTCTGCTATTGTTCTCTTTGAACTACTTAGAAAAAGCACTGAACTACCTTCTGTGCTATCTCAGGTAGTTTTCTGTAATGTGGTGATATAATTTAACACTTACCATAATACATTTTATCCATCTATTGTTTGCTAAATAATTCCTGCAATAACACTTTTATTCTTTCCATAATTCTTTAGGGTAATGCTGGAGGAATAATATTTTTACTGCAGTGATTGATGTCGGATTCTCCAGCATGAATAGACCCCACGAACACGGGTTATTGATAAGCATAAAAAAAAAGCTGCATGAAAAGAATATCAGGGATCAAAGGGTTAATACCATTTTATGAGGCTGTAAAAATCTACCTCAAGAATCTTGTGTTAGCAATATTCTTTGTGTAAGATGTATGTTATTAAAACAAGTAGCAGCATCTGAATTAAAGTGACAGTATGATGGATGACTGGTGAAGTGGAATCAGAGTCGTTTGCAGCATTTTGGGCTAGATGTGGGAATTCTGCCTCAGAGGCAGGACGCTTGGCAGACGCATTGATTCCAGCCTGACGCACGTTCATAAATATGCCCCTAGAGAGGTGTGGCCTAGCAGAATTTACAAAATTATGTTCATGAATTATTTAACATTTATTTATGGATGCTATATTTAAACAGCATTTGCAAAGGCAAAAGGACCACGGCGCACACAGTGAGGTTTAGATAATGCAAATGCTGCACAAGACAGAGACAGTTTGCATACTTCACCGAGAGGATAAGTCTAGCAGAGCTAGGTAAGTGATATGTCAGTGCTGTGGCTTTATACACCACAGTCTGCTGCACCCCAGAGAGGCTGACAATTCTGGGAAATACCTGACAAGCTGGCAGTTCTGACCTCTGCAAGAGAGATCTCTTCAGAAAAGAAATGCCAAAGTGCTGATGGAGACTCCAAGCCTGTCTGAGAGCCTGCCCACAGATCAGGCAGAGAATAACCTGCCCTTGGTTGTTGTAGGGCCCCACAGATCTTGGTATCAGACCACTTGATATTAATTCCACAACCCTGGCACTTGTGGGCCTAAAAAGCCAAAAGTTAGGCTGCATGGGAAAATCCCAGCCTCTCCTGCCGTGCGTGTATATATCTCACAAACATTTATTATATGAGAGAGTTCTCTCAATTAATGCCACGGATTTCTCTCTGCTCAGCACGTTTGGAAAGCACAAGATGAATCCATACTGCACGCAGTGAAATAAAGCTATAACAAAACCTGAAGATGAAATGTCATGAAATAAAACAGAATCTCAAGGTAAAGCAGTATATTTTACCCTGGAAGGGAATACCCTTGAAGGAAGGAAAGTCTTTCATTTAGCACTGCTCTGCTACACTTTACTCCCTATTTACACTCCATTATATTTTCCCATTGTGTCACTTCTCGGTCTTCAAAAGACATGATTCTACATTTAATTTTCACTATAGAATGCATGAACAACACTGGCTTGTGGAAACATTCTATTTTGTTTTGTTTTCTTTGTTTCTAGTTCTAATTAGTTAGTTTTCAATGCTAGAATCCTGCAAAGAGCAAGGAGAGGTATCCATAGTGCCCCTGGAAGTGCTTTGAGCTGGGGGTGTGCACAGCTATAAATGGCACCTCTAAGAGGGCTGATAACAGGGTTATTTCTTTGGAAAACTTTCTTCACTAGTACTTTCCTGAAAAAAAAATGCCCTAGGAATAGTTTTTGACTATTTAATTTCAACCTTAAGGCCTCATGACAGTCAGCCTGTCAACGGAATGCTCTGAAGAGGAATCATCTTTATCCAGACATTTAGCAAAACTTCTTGGAGCCTGAAATTCCTCAACCTCCTGAGCCCATAAATTCCATGCTGCCAGAATATGCTCCCCAGCATGTAACAATCTTATTTTCTATAGTTTAGTCCCACTATTTTTAATTCTGTGTCAAAAGGATGGGGAGGAAAAATTATTCCCTTTCTCTGTGCATCCACCCTTTATAGATTTGATGCCTGTAATCATGCTCCCTTAGCCTTTTTTACTCTACACAACCCTAGTTCAGGTTTTTTTTGCCACAAACAGTTGTTTTGTGGCAAAAAAAAAGCCTCCTGAGAGCCTCCAAGAAATCATCTTGCTCCCTTTGTAAACTCTCCCCCTGGGGCTCATTTTTCTCCTTATCACACCCAAAAGAGAGCACACCAGCACAGAAAAAGTTTCACCATTGTTCCACAAAGGGGATGATGATTTCCCTTCCTCACACCACCTTCTCTGCCTTGGACATAGCTGCTTTTTCCACAAAAGCAGGTTTGTGTTCACCTACTAACATGCTAAAGTCCTTTTTGATCCCTTCTCATAAAGCTGGTGTTTCCTGGGTTGTGTTTGTCAGAGTATTCATTTCCACACATGCTCAGAGCTCGGCATTTGGGCTCACCAAATGCACTCTCCTGCTCCAGGCTCTTTCTTCTGTTTATCAAGACAATTTTGAAAACAAGTCCCATTCAAAAACCAGCCTCAGACTCCCCCAGCTTGGATATATATAATAATATCAGTATTAATACTGCAAATATAATAATTTCAGTATCCATTTCATTATCCAAATCATAATTGAAAATGTGGAAAGGGAGCTAGACAGAGCTTAGTCAGTACGTCCTCCCAGGTTCATTGTGTAAGTGGAGTCTTTTTTTTACCTTACATTACTTTTCTAACTCACTTTGCACCCACATCAAAGTGGCTCCCCTTAAACTAGATGACTTATGGGAATAGGTCCCAAAAATGCTTTTTTTTTCTTTAATTTCAGGATAAAGATTGAACAAAAATTCAAGTGTTTGAGCTAATAGGCTTCTGGCCCATCTTCTCCCAGAAGAAATGAAAGTAAGAGATACCAGAAAGTAAGAAATCCTGCATCATATTCAGCACAATTGTGCCTTTTAGTTTTTGTTTCACATCCTGTCAGGAGGGATGTGAAACATGTGCTTCAGATCTATGGTTCCAAGTTAAGGCAGAGATACACTGCCCTTTGGAGCTGTGAAAGTTCAGGTTTCTTGGTAGAAAGAGATTCCTCTCATTCTCATCATCCCTAGCTTATCCACAGTGGAAGGAAGGAAAAGAAGGACAGCTGACATGCACTGTGTCCCCTCCAAAGACACAGTTCCAGCCCCAACACGTGCTGCCTCCATAGATCTGGGGCTTGAACCACTGTGACAAGGCTACCACACATCCTCTGCCTGCCCAGAAACAATTGCTTTCCAGTGGGAGGGCCTCACCTGTTCCAACCCCAAACAGGAAAAATTGTTTGACAAACTGCCCATGCAAAAGCTTTGCAAACCTGATAAGAGTAGGGAAAAAAAATTCTTCTTTTAAAGAAATGTATCAGACCAACACTGTTCTCTCTGCTGTGTAAGACGTGTTTTGATTGAAGATTACATTACCATTTTCTCCAATTTCCTTACTTTGGGAGTTTATTTATTAAATGCAAACCTTCCCACCAGAGAGCTTTGAAACTACAGATTTTCACTCTGTCCATTAAGGTTTTATTTTAATACTGTATAACTTTACAAATGCCAAAGGTGGTGTTGAAACAAATAAAAAAATCCCTAAATCATGGAGCAAACACTGTTCTGCATTTAACTTTCATGTGTCAACATGAAGGACTCCATAATCCTGCTACTTGTAAGAGTGGTGCACTATCAAATGGCAGTGCTGGCAGCAGGCATGAACTTAAAATTTGGGTCTGGGCTTTAGGTTTTCAAATTTGGGTTAAAAATATATTAATTTACGATTTAATTATTTTAAATAGCACAAAATTCTGGCTCTGTTCTCTATATCAATTTCTTTAATTAGGTGCAATATTCTCTGATGGTTCTGTTCTAGCAGGCAGCTCAAAATCTCAACTTTCACAAAGTTTAGGGATGTCTCAATGTGGCCAATCCAAGCTTGGAACACTATCCAGAAGTTATTAGAGGCAATCAATTTTGATTTTCCAGCGTATTTTTCCTCTGCTGCATCCCCTTTTCATCTGGAAGCAACTCCTGTCTCTTTTCTAATTGATGAGGTGAACTGGTATGAGTGAGCTTATGATTTCTGCTCTTTGCTTGAGTGGCAGGGAAGTAAATGGAAAAATTGTTTCAAAAGTTTAAATGAAGGATTTGGCTTTCACAATAGTGGAATTACTAGTGCTCAGTGGATTTTTCTTAACTGTTGCATGCCAAAGAAAGAAACCATGAATGATTAAGGTAGTAGGATTTTTGTTATCAGATAAATCATCGCTTACTCAGGTTCTCTGACTTCCTTTCCAGGGCTTGGATCTTTCTTTCCATTTTTATTTTACTGACATCAAGAAATATCTCTAAACTGGAAAACCCTGACCTGACTTGAGAGCAGCATTTCAAATACTTCTGTGTCTCTTTAAAACCTCGGACTTTCTGCAATGTTTGGAGTGTTTCCCTCAGTTTTCAAGCACTTAACCCATTAAGTCTGGGCTCTTTCATGGACCAGAAATGCTTCTCAAAGAAGTCAGAGAAATTATCTTACTTTTTAAACACTGCATGCTTTAAAAGTAAGTATTAAAATATGAAATTTTGATTTTTAATTCTTATTACTGTTCAATCAATGCTAGTACTTTTAAAAGAAGTGAGTAATTTCCAGCAAAATAAACTCAGTAGAACTGGAGCAGGAATCTGCTCAGTTCCATTACTGCAAGAAAAAATGGAAGGAAATCCTTTTACATGATGCTGATGGGTGGATTTCTGTCAATTTATTTTGTTAAGTACTAAGATCTCAATACCAAAATATTAATAATTAATATAAGCCTTGACATCCCAACCCAAAAGGTACTGAAGTGCTTGGTACATTATCAGACAAATCTTTATTTCTTACTAATCTCTCTTGCTCCTATGCAGGCACCAGAGTTAAATCACTTTACATATCTCTGTATATGCAGCTTTTCCCCTACATAACTTTTACACTTTCCTGATATAAGTCTGGGCTTTTGCAAGTAAAGACACCCTGCAAAATTTCTTCCTTATTGGAAACACAGGGAAAATTCAACATGTCTTGCAAAGCAAACTGGGCTTCACCTTTAGGACACCCTGATTCAATCCTCAAATTCAGCACTAACAGCACAAGAACTCCTTGTTGAGGATACTGAAGACTGCAGGCACACATATGCACTGAAATATCCTTTTGCACATGAAATTTGTAATAAAATGTTTGGCACCAGCTTCATTTGTATCACAGAGGGGCTCAATAAACACAAAAGAAATTGAGTCACAAAGAAGCTGGGTTGCAAAGACAAATGCATTTGAGGCTCTGAAGCCTCTGTGGGGAAACAGGAAGATGAGGAAAGGCTGTTCTCTCCTGTAATTTCAATTTCCCCCCCAGCCCCAAAAGACTGGGCTGCTACATGTTGCAGCTAAGGGCTATTGGGAGCTAAAGCATGCATTAGAGCTACAAAACAAAGCTCATTATAAGTGACACAGGAATACCACAGGTAATGGAAACATTCTGGTTGAATTCCAGGGTTTTTGAACCAGGTGTTACGAAATCCCAGCCTCAGTGCAGTCAGCAGCAAAACATCTTTCAACATTATAAAATTAAGAACTCACCCAATATGTGCTATTTTTGCTGTTTTTTCTGCCTTCTTCATTTATCACTTTATGTATTCTGTTGGATTTATTGTCTTCTGACCCTTTGCTTTACTTGGAGTTGCAGTTTCTTCTAAACAGAATCCAAGCTCAATAATGGTCAAGACTGAGGTGAACTTTTGAACCCACAAGGATTTAACAGGTTCAAAATTAAACAGAAACAAGAAAACAGTTCAGTTCAAGTTATTGTCTTCCTACATTCACCACTTCTGGTTTTATTCTCTAGGCAGTTACACATGCAGATTTAACCATGTGCAAAAACATTTACCAGGATGGGATTGGAGCCATAATCTGTAAACATATATGTAATTGCCATTGACATCAAGTTTGCACTGAAAGGCCTTTCAACAAGTTTGATTGGAAAAAAAAACCCCACCAAATTTCACTATATGGGCCTTTGGCAACAAAACTGAGGCTGCTACCGTAGAGCCACAAAATACTTCCTGTAGTAAAATAACTACAGCTCCAGCAGAGAGAGAGGTGAATCTGACACTATGGCATGTTTTTGGATTTCATCACTGCTCATGAACATTTTGGATATCATTAAAATAAAATTATGCTTCTGGTCTTCTTGCTAGAGAAAAAAAGAAGGTGAACAGAGCGCCAGCGTTTTCTGAAAGCATTCAATGCCGAAGCCGGGCTCCTGGCTTGTAGCAGCTGGCTGCCTCCTCTCCCAGGGGTTTGGTATGAGACAGGAGAGGTGGTCCCTGGTGCTCAAGCAGAGAAAAGACCAATGTGAGGACTCAGACAGGTTCTGCTAAAAGATGGAATGGAGAATTCACAAGACAGGTTTTATTCTGTCTCGTCTGCCCTGACCATCCCAGCGCTGAGCGCTGTGCGATGTATTTGGGGACAGAATGCTGTCCAATATTCCCAACAGACATATTCTATTCTGTTCTATAGCAAATATGTGTTAATTATGTCTGCTTTAACTTTCTTCATCTCTGCCACCACAAACATTCAGGTGAGGTTATGCTGCTTCCACGTGCTCAGAGAGAGGCAAACCCACCATGCCCTCAACTTCTTCCAGCCCCTGCCCACAGCCCAGGCACACTGGGATGGTGCAGGCAGGCTGTGTGAGGCTACAGGGACCACAAAACAGCCCAGAAAACAAACCAAATTCCTTCCAACCCAACAAGGAGCCATCCCAAAATCTCAACAGACAAATCATATTGGCAGTGCTGGCAAGAAGAGTTTCCAGAGGACATGCGAGATGGAAAGAGGCAAGTCATGCTAGTGAAGGAGGATTTGTAAAACCTATGCAAAGAATTAGGCCTGTCTTGGTAAATTACACCTCTTGAGAGCAATCTTGGGTTGAATAATCCCCATGCAAGTGAAACCATGCTGACAGCAAGCTGGAGGAGAATGTGTTATGGACATGGAGCAAGGAGTATTCACAGAGAAAGAAGTTCAGTGTTTGCAAAGTCTTCCCCTGCTCCAAGATCAAAGATGTTGGCTGAACAGCCTGGTGTCCAGGAGAAGTCTGAACTTCTGATGAGCAGCTTCTACTGGGGATTATAGGTGTCCCATTGGTAAATAATGCTGATTCAAATCCAGCTAAAATTAAATCACTCCCCCTGCTTGTGAGTTTCCTAACTTGCACTGCACGTGGAAGACAAGTTCTAATGATTGCCTGAGACAGGTGGGACTTTCCCTCTTTGGAGGCTTCATCCTGAAAAACCTGATAACATTTTGCATTAGAGATATCAGAAATACCCTTCTATTACCCACCAACACTTCAAATCTTTGCCAGTCTTGATTTACCATTTTTTTCATGCCTCTGAAATTTACAGTGATGCATCTAGCCCCACTTCTCTGGAATCCTCACCACGAACATCAACTTTTAAGCTAACCTTCTGAGCTTAATATTCCTCCACATTTTTTTTCCCTCGCTTCAGCAGTTAAAATGTAAAGAATGTGAGTACTGCTTATGCTTAGAAGCATAAAAAAGGAATTTCAGTCATCCTGCCAGATTAGACACACAGGCTTTATTAGTAAGGCTGATAGGATGAGCTCACCAAAGACAAAATACCAGGATGGCTGTTACAGGCAAACAGGGGCACTGAAACTCCATCTGAAGGCTCCCTTGTCCTTTCCCGAAGTGCAAACTTTGCTGTCATCTATAAATCAAACAGTTTATGAGGCTGCAATATTTACACTCTAATTAAAAAATCATAAAGCCAGACCCCTTCGGTTTGTAAAAAGAAGAACTCAGGATCTGCTATTGAAACATGGTGTTAATCAGTAACTCCTAATGATCTGCTCCACAGCCTTAGAGGTTACATGCTTATTCAGCTACACATAGCAAACAAGATAATGAGGGAAAGTGGGAGAAGTGAAGGGAATATGCTACAGCAAGCACAGGGGTTTGCTACCACCAGGACCTATTCCTAACCCCTCCAATTCCCATGTCACGGTTTATTTTCTCATTTTCAAAAGGCAACAGATTTATAAAGTAAAGCTTTGATAACATGTTACATACAGAGTGATCTTGAGATGTTTTATGTGTGTAATTGCTGAAGAAGCAAAACATAGCCCTGGAGAAACAACTGATTTTACCTTTATTTGCTGAGAACTGCAGTCCCCTCTACATATATGAAAAATGAGCCTTAAGGGTCAGTGTTTCCATGTGAATTTCTCTAAATTCATTAGGGAAACAGCTGATTTCTGGATCTGCCATTTGCTGTTTATGCATTCAGAAAGGCTTGAGAAATCCAAGCATTGTGCAATGTTGGAAATAAAAATCACAGAACAATGTCACCTGCAATTAGCACTCCTAATTCTACTCCTAATATAGCATTTGTCATTCAAAGTTCTTCATGATAAAATTCAGGGTTTGGTGCTTCCTCTTCAAGCTGAAGAAGTCCCTCTCCCTGCCACAAACAGAGCTGCACATTGAGTCCCACAAAGCCTCACTCTTTTCCAAGTTTTCTCTCTTTCTTTCTTTTCCAAAGCCAACCACCAAGAGATACGAGCCAGCTGTGATCACAGACCAGAATCTTTTGGGGCACTTTGGAAACCTGGTCATTCCACACCAAGGTTTCACCTAAACTTCTCATCTCATGTCCATGGTTTTGTAGCTCTCACTAGTTAAGGGTGAAAAAGACAGAAGGCAGAGATTTTTCTCCCTAATACAGGCTGGGGTAAAAAAGAAAGCAACATCTGCAATCTATCGGTCACACCAAGATTTTAATTCTTTTCTTTCATTCTTTTCCTTTTTTTTCCCCTTTAAGTTGACCATGGGTACAAAAATGCAGGTGAAAAATTACAGACTTTATTTTTCAAATCCCTCCTTCTTATTCTTCTCCTCTAGTCTTTTGACCGTCTACAAAGCATCAAGGAATAGTTGTTCTAGGTGAATATGAGTTGGCTTATTTCTGTCACCAGTTATATGATGCTATCCAGAATGTATAATTAAAAAGACTTCTACTAAATTACAGTTTCCACTCAGGTATTCCCAGCTCATATATTTTAGTCAGTATTTCAGACCGATAAGAATTAATGAGAGTCACAAGTACATATTTATGTGACCACAGACACTTAAAACTAGTAATGATTTATCCTGGTTAATACTGCAAATTAACAAAAAAAGCATGAAAAAACAGAACCATTTAAGACTTTTTTTTTTTTTTGCCCCTTTTCAAGCAGCTTCTGTGAAGGAATATATATTTCTTGCTGTAGCAAGAAAGGTAACAGCGTGTCAGAGGCAGGCCTAACTCCAACAGATTGGTCTCCAAAACTGGAAAACAAAAGTATTTGACCAAGAACCTCAGAGCTACAATGGGTGTGACCACAGTATGCCTACCATAAAAAAAATAATAAATATATATATATATATTTAAAAAAAAAAAAAAAAAAAGAATGTAAAATGAGAAGAGAGGGAAGAAGTTAATTTACTTTGTGGGTCCTTTATGTGCCAAAGAAAGGGCCCAATGACTTTTTATCCTGGCTACAAAAGTTCTGCACTGCTCACCTGTCCCTGTGTGGGAGGAAAGATTAAAGATTACATGTGGTAAGGGGAGGCAGCTCAGTACCTCCCCACTATCTCTGCAGCCACCCTGGCAAGGAACACCCCAAAAAAACTGATCTTTTTCAGCAAGCACAGAAATATCACTTGAGAAGCATTCAAAAGCTACATAAGCAAATCCCCCTTTCAATTAATTTTCCCTTCCAAAGAAGTTTCTCACCTCCAAAAGAAAAAAATAAAAAGGGGGGGAGTGGAGGTGTGGGAACACAAGATACCCAGCTGCAGTAAAAGGAGTTAAACTCACTTTCTGAGATAACAATACACCAACACACAGATGACACTTCCTAGACATGCATCATTATGCCTTACAGATTTTCTTCCACTTGTGCACTTCCCAATCACTATCCTTTCTGGATTTCACAAAGTAAGCATGAAAGCTATTGTTCCAAGCCATTTCCAAAGAAAGCAGTTGAATGACATACCATAAAACATATGGGTCTCATTAACTTAAAATATTGCCTGTTTTAAACAGCCTCTTAGCAAATAACCATACTTAAAAATTTAATTCCATTTCGCGACTCATGCTTTTACCATTTGGGCTACAGTTTATCTTAATGATTATATTACCATCACTTGTACTTTGTTTTGATGGCCAGGCTGCTGGTGCCAAATCCTTGGTGACCTCCTGAAGGAGACTTCCACCTCCAAATTCAGCGTGGCTCAGGAGAGTATCGCTGGAAATAACTTACAAAGTTGGCTTTTTAGTCTTTTCTTTCCTTTCCTTTTTTTTTTTCTTCTT